>NC_140997.1:235228685-235425656 GCF_052327205.1 Somniosus microcephalus | reverse complement strand
CTCCCGCTCGCTCACTCCCAGCTCCTCACTCCCCACTCCTCACTCGCCCCGCTCCTCACTCCCAGCTCCTCACTCCCCGCTCCTCATCCAGCTCCTCACTCCCCTCAGCTCCTCACCTCCCTCCACTCCCCGCTCCTCACTCCCCCGCTCCTCACTCCCGCTCCTCACTCCCAGCTCCTCACTCCCAGCTCCTCACTCCCAGCTCCTCACTCCCGCTCCTCACTCCCAGCTCCTCACTCCCAGCTCCTCACTCACTCCCAGCTCCTCACTCCCCAGCTCCTCACTCCCGCTCCTCACTCCCGCTCCTCACTCCCCAGCTCCTCACTCCCAGCTCCTCACTCCCCGCTCCTCACTCCCAGCTCCTCACTCCCAGCTCCTCACTCCCCGCTCCTCACTCCCAGCTCCTCACTCCCGCTCCTCACTCCCAGCTCCTCACTCCCCGCTCCTCACTCCCCCGCTCCTCACTCCCAGCTCCTCACTCCCAGCTCCTCACTCCCAGCTCCTCACTCCCCGCTCCTCACTCCCAGCTCCTCACTCCCGCTCCTCATCCCAGCTCCTCACTCCAGCTCCTCACCTCCCAGCTCCTCACTCCCCGCTCCTCACTCCCCGCTCCTCACTCCAGCTCCTCACTCCCAGCTCCTCACTCCCCGCTCCTCACTCCCCAGCTCCTCACTCCCGCTCCTCACTCCCAGCTCCTCACTCCCAGCTCCTCACTCCCAGCTCCTCACTCCCCCGCTCTCACTCCCAGCTCCTCACTCCCAGCTCCTCACTCCCAGCTCCCACTCCTCTCCCAGCTCCTCACTCCCAGCTCCTCACTCCCTGCTCCTCACTCCCAGCTCTCACTCCGCTCCTCACTCCCAGCTCCTCACTCCCAGCTCCTCACTCCCCGCTCCTCACTCCCAGCTCCTCACTCCCCGCTCCTCACTCCCAGCTCCTCACTCCCGCTCCTCACTCCCGCTCCTCACTCCCAGCTCCTCACTCCCGCTCCTCACTCCCAGCTCCTCACTCCCAGCTCCTCACTCCCAGCTCCTCACTCCCGCTCCTCACTCCCAGCTCCTCACTCCCCGCTCCTCACTCCCGCTCCTCACTCCCAGCTCCTCACTCCCAGCTCCTCACTCCAGCTCCTCACTCCCCGCTCCTCACTCCCAGCTCCTCACTCCCAGCTCCCTCAGCTCCTCACTCCCCGCTCCTCATCCCACTCCTCACTCCGCTCCACTCCAGCTCTCACTCCCAGCTCCTCACTCCCTCATCCAGCTCCTCACTCCCCGCTCCTCACTCCCAGCTCCTCACTCCCAGCTCCTCACTCCCAGCTCCTCACTCCCCGCTCCTCACTCCCAGCTCCTCACTCCCAGCTCCTCACTCCCCGCTCCTCACTCCCAGCTCCTCACTCCCCGCTCCTCACTCCCCGCTCCTCACTCCCAGCTCCTCACTCCCCGCTCCTCACTCCCCCGCTCCTCACTCCCCGCTCCTCACTCCCAGCTCCTCACTCCCGCTCCTCACTCCCAGCTCCTCACTCCCCGCTCCTCACTCCCAGCTCCTCACTCCCAGCTCCTCACTCCCCGCTCCTCACTCCCCGCTCCTCACTCCCAGCTCCTCACTCCCGCTCCGCACTCCCAGCTCCTCACTCCCCGCTCCTCACTCCCCGCTCCTCACTCCCCGCTCCTCACTCCCAGCTACTCACTCCCCGCTCCTCATCCCAGCTCCTCACTCCCGCTCCTCACTCCCAGCTCCTCACTCCCCGCTCCTCACTCCCCGCTCCTCACTCCCAGCTCCTCACTCCCCGCTCCTCACTCCCCGCTCCTCACTCCGCTCCTCACTCCCAGCTCCTCACTCCCGCTCTCTCCCCTCACTCCCGCTCTCATCCCAGCTCCTCACTCCCCGCTCCTCACCCAGCTCTCACTCCCAGCTCCTCACTCCCAGCTCCTCACTCCCAGCTCCTCACTCCCCGCTCCTCACTCCCGCTCCTCACTCCCAGCTCCTCACTCCCGCTCCTCACTCCCGCTCCTCCCTCCCGCTCCTCACTCCCAGCTCCTCATCAGCTCCAGCTCCTCACTCCCCGCTCCTCATCCCAGCTCCTCATCCCAGCTCCTCACTCCCTGCTCCTCACTCCCAGCTCCTCACTCCCCGCTCCTCACTCCCAGCTCCTCACTCCCAGCTCCTCACTCCCCGCTCCTCACTCCCAGCTCCTCACTCCCCGCTCCTCACTCCCAGCTCCTCACTCCCAGCTCCTCACTCCCCGCTCCTCATCCCAGCTCCTCACTCCCTGCTCCTCACTCCCAGCTCCTCACTCCCCGCTCCTCACTCCCAGCTCCTCACTTCCCCGCTCCTCACTCCCAGCTCCTCACTCCCAGCTCCTCACTCCCAGCTCCTCACTCCCCGCTCCTCACTCCCAGCTCCTCACTCCCAGCTCCTCACACTCCCAGCTCCTCACTCCCAGCTCCTCACTCCCGCTCCTCACTCCCGCTCCTCACTCCAAGCTCCTCACTCCCCGCTCCTCACTCCCCGCTCCTCACTCCCAGCTCCTCACTCCCAGCTCCTCACTCCCAGCTCCTCACTCCCAACTCCTCACTCCCGCTCCTCACTCCCCAGCTCCTCACTCCCAGCTCCTCACTCCCCGCTCCGCACTCCCAGCTCCTCACTCCCAGCTCCTCACTCCCAGCTCCTCACTCCCGCTCCTCACTCCCAGCTCCTCACTCCCAGCTCCTCACTCCCAGCTCCTCACTCCCAGCTCCTCACTCCCAGCTCCTCACTCCCAGCTCCTCACTCCCGCTCCTCACTCCCAGCTCCTCACTCCCAGCTCCTCACTCCCACTCCTCACTCCCCGCTCCTCACTCCCAGCTCCTCACTCCCAGCTCCTCACTCCCCGCTCCTCACTCCCGCTCCTCACTCCCAGCTCCTCACTCCCGCTCCTCACTCCCAGCTCCTCACTCCCAGCTCCTCACTCCCACTCCTCACTCCCGCTCCTCACTCCAGCTCTCCTCACTCCCAGCTCCTCACTCCCCGCTCCTCACTCCCCGCTCCTCACTCCCACTCCTCACTCACTCCTCACTCCCGCTCCTCCTCCAGCTCCTCACTCCCAGCTCCTCACTCCCAGCTCCTCACTCCCCCGCTCCTCACTCCCAGCTCCTCACTCCCAGCTCCTCACTCCCCGCTCCTCACTCCCGCTCCTCACTCCCACTCCTCACTCCCAGCTCCTCACTTCCCAGCTCCTCACTCCCACTCCCTCACTCCCAGCTCCTCACCTCCCGCTCCTCACTCCCAGCTCCTCACTCCCAGCTCCTCACTCCCCGCTCTCCCTCCCACTCCTCCTCACTCCCACGCTCCTCACTCCCAGCTCCTCACTCCCCGCTCCTCACTCCCCGCTCCTCACTCCCAGCTCCTCACTCCCAGCTCTCACTCCCAGCTCCTCAGCTCCTCACTCCCAGCTCCTCACTCCCGCTCTCACTCCCGCTCCTCACTCCCCGCTCCTCACTCCCAGCTCCTCACTCCCCGCTCCTCACTCCCGCTCCTCACTCCCAGCTCCTCACTCTCCGCTCCTCACTCCCCGCTCCTCACTCCCAGCTCCTCACTCCCAGCTCCTCACTCCCAGCTCCTCACTCCCAGCTCCTCACTCCCCGCTCCTCACTCCCAGCTCCTCACTCCCGCTCCTCACTCCCCGCTCCTCACTCCCCGCTCCTCACTCCCAGCTCCTCACTCCCCGCTCCTCACTCCAGCTCCTCACTCCCAGCTCCTCACTGCCCGCTCCTCATCCCAGCTCCTCACTCCCTGCTCCTCACTCCCAGCTCCTCACTCCCCGCTCCTCACTCCCGCTCCTCACTCCCCGCTCCTCACTCCCCGCTCCCCACTCCTCAATCCCAGCTCCTCACTCCCAGCTCCTCACTCCTGCTTCTCACTCCCAGCTCCTCACTCCCAGCTCCTCAGTCCCAGCTCCTCACTCCCAGCTCCTCACTCCCCGCTCCTCACTCCCAGCTCCTCACTCCCCGCTCCTCACTCCCAGCTCCTCACTCCCAGCTCCTCAGTCCCAGCTCCTCACTCCCAGCTCCTCACTCCCAGCTCCTCACTCCCAGCTCCTCACTCCCAGCTCCTCACTCCCGCTCCTCACTCCCAGCTCCTCACTCCCAGCTCCTCACTCCCAGCTCCTCACTCCCAGCTCCTCACTCCCAGCTCCTCACTCCCGCTCCTCACTCCCAGCTCCTCAGTCCCAGCTCCTCAGTCCCAGCTCCTCACTCCCAGCTCCTCACTCCCGCTGCTCACTCCCAGCTCCTCACTCCCCGCTCCTCACTCCCAGCTCCTCACTTCCAGCTCCTCACTCCCAGCTCCTCACTCCCCGCTCCTCACTCCCAGCTCCTCACTCCCCGCTCCTCACTCCCAGCCCCTCACTCCCAGCCACTCACTCCCCGCTCCTCACTCCTCCGCTCCTCATCCCAGCTCCTCACTCGCCGCTCCTTACTCCCAGCTCCTCACTCCCCGCTCCTCACTCCCGCTTCTCACTCCCCGCTCTTCACTCCCAGCTCCTCACTCCCCGCTCCTCATCCCAGCTCCTCACTCCCCGCTCCTCATCCCAGCTCCTCATCCCAGCTCCTCACTCCCTGCTCCTCATCCCAGCTCCTCACTCCCCGCTCCTCACTCCCAGCTCCTCACTCCCAGCTCCTCACTCCCCGCTCCTCACTCCCAGCTCCTCACTCCCCGCTCCTCACTCCCAGCTCCTCACTCCCCGCTCCTCACTCCCCGCTCCTCATCCCAGCTCCTCACTCCCTGCTCCTCATCCCAGCTCCTCACTCCCCGGTCCTCATCCCAGCTCCTCACTCCCCGCTCCTCACTCCCAGCTCCTCACTCCCAGCTCCTCACTCCCGCTCCTCACTCCCCGCTCCTCACTCCCAGCTCCTCACTCCCAGCTCCTCACTCCCAACTCCTCACTCCCAACTCCTCACTCCCGCTCCTCACTCCCCGCTCCTCACTCCCAACTCCTCACTCCCGCTCCTCACTCCCCGCTCCTCACTCCCAGCTCCTCACTCCCAGCTCCTCACTCCCAGCTCCTCACTCCCAACTCCTCACTCCCGCTCCTCACTCCCCGCTCCTCACTCCCAGCTCCTCACTCCCTGCTCCGCACTCCCAGCTCCTCACTCCCAGCTCCTCACTCCCAGCTCCTCACTCCCGCTCCTCACTCCCAGCTCCTCACTCCCAGCTCCTCAGTCCCAGCTCCTCACTCCCAACTCCTCACTCCCCGCTCCTCACTTCCAGCTCCTCACTCCCGCTCCTCACTCCCAGCTCCTCACTCCCAGCTCCTCACTCCCACTCCTCACTCCCCGCTCCTCACTCCCAGCTCCTCACTCCCAGCTCCTCACTCCCCGCTCCTCACTCCCCGCTCCTCACTCCCAGCTCCTCACTCCCAGCTCCTCACTTCCAGCTCCTCACTCCCACTCCTCACTCCCAGCTCCTCACTCCCCTCTGAACCCCTCCCAACTCCTCACTCCCCGCTCCTCACTCCCAGCTCCTCACTCCCGCTCCTCACTCCCAGCTCCTCACTCCCAGCTCCTCACTCCCACTCCTCACTCCCCGCTCCTCACTCCCAGCTCCTCACTCCCAGCTCCTCACTCCCCGCTCCTCACTCCCCGCTCCTCACTCCCACTCCTCACTCCCCGCTCCTCACTCCCGCTCCTCACTCCCAGCTCCTCACTCCCCGCTCCTCACTCCCAACTCCTCACTCCCGCTCCTCACTCCCAGCTCCTCACTCCCCACTCCTCACTCCCCGCTCCTCACTCCCAGCTCCTCACTCCCCGCTCCTCATCCCAGCTCCTCACTCCCCGCTCCTCATCCCAGCTCCTCACTCCCGCTCCTCACTCCCCGCTCCTCACTCCCCGCTCCTCACTCCCGCTCCTCACTCCCAGCTCCTCACTCCCAGCTCCTCACTCCCAGCTCCTCACTCCCCCTCCTCACTCCCAGCTCCTCACTCCCCGCTCCTCACTCCCAGCTCCTCACTCCCAGCTCCTCACTCCCGCTCCTCACTCCCCGCTCCTCACTTCGCGCTCCTCACTCCCAGCTCCTCACTCCCCGCTCCTCACTCCCAGCTCCTCACTCCCGCTCCTCACTCCCCGCTCCTCACTCCCAGCACCTCACTCCCGCTCCTCACTCCCAGTTCCTCACTCCCAGCTCCTCACTCACCGCTCCTCACTCCCCGCTCCTCACTCCCCGCTCCTCACTCCCAGCTCCTCACTCCCCGCTCCTCACTCCCAGCTCCTCACTCCCCGCTCCTCACTCCCCGCTCCTCATCCCAGCTCCTCACTCCCAGCTCCTCACTCCCAGCTCCTCACTCCCCCGCTCCTTATCCCAGCTCCTCACTCCCGCTCCTCACTCCCAGCTCCTCACTCCCAGCTCCTCACTCCCCGCTCCTCATCCCAGCTCCTCACTCCCGCTCCTCACTCCCAGCTCCTCACTCCCAGCTCCTCACTCCCAGCTCCTCACTCCCCGCTCCTCACTCCCGCTCCTCACTCCCCGCTCCTCACTCCCCGCTCCCCACTCCTCAATCCCAGCTCCTCACTCCCAGCTCCTCACTCCTGCTCCTCACTCCCAGCTCCTCACTCCCAGCTCCTCAGTCCCAGCTCCTCACTCCCAGCTCCTCACTCCCCGCTCCTCACTCCCAGCTCCTCACTCCCCGCTCCTCACTCCCAGCTCCTCACTCCCGCTCCTCACTCCCCGCTCCTCACTCCCAGCTCCTCACTCCCAGCTCCTCACTCCCAGCTCCTCACTCCCCGCTCCTCACTCCCCGCTCCTCACTCCCCGCTCCTCACTCCCCGCTCCTCACTCCCAGCTCCTCACTCCCTGCTCCTCACTCCCCGCTCCTCACTCCCCGCTCCTCATCCCAGCTCCTCACTCCCAGCTCCTCACTCCCAGCTCCTCACTCCCCGCTCCTCATCCCAGCTCCTCACTCCCGCTCCTCACTCCCAGCTCCTCACTCCCAGCTCCTCACTCCCCGCTCCTCATCCCAGCTCCTCACTCCCGCTCCTCACTCCCAGCTCCTCACTCCCAGCTCCTCACTCCCAGCTCCTCACTCCCCGCTCCTCACTCCCAGCTCCTCACTCCAGCTCCTCACTCCCCGCTCCTCACTCCCCGCTCCGCACTCCCCGCTCCTCACTCCCCGCTCCTCACTCCCAGCTCCTCACTCCCCGCTCCTCACTCCCCGCTCCTCACTCCCGCTCCTCACTCCCCGCTCCTCACTCCCCGCTCCTCACTCCCAGCTCCTCACTCCCCGCTCCTCACTCCCAGCTCCTCACTCCCAGCTCCTCACTCCCCGCTCCTCACTCCCCGCTCCTCATCCCAGCTCCTCACTCCCGCTCCGCACTCCCAGCTCCTCACTCCCCGCTCCTCACTCCCCGCTCCTCACTCCCCGCTCCTCACTCCCAGCTACTCACTCCCCGCTCCTCATCCCAGGTCCTCACTCCCTGCTCCTCACTCCCAGCTCCTCACTCCCCGCTCCTCACTCCCCGCTCCTCACTCCCAGCTCCTCACTCCCCGCTCCTCACTCCCCGCTCCTCACTCCCGCTCCTCACTCCCAGCTCCTCATCCCAGCTCCTCACTCCCCGCTCCTCATCCCAGCTTCTCATCCCAGCTCCTCACTCCCTGCTCCTCATCCCAGCTCCTCACTCCCCGCTCCTCACTCCCCGCTCCTCACTCCCCACTCCTCACTCCCAGCTCCTCACTCCCCGCTCCTCACTCCCCGCTCCTCACTCCCGCTCCTCACTCCCAGCTCCTCATCCCAGCTCCTCACTCCCCGCTCCTCATCCCAGCTCCTCATCCCAGCTCCTCACTCCCTGCTCCTCATCCCAGCTCCTCACTCCCCGCTCCTCACTCCCAGCTCCTCACTCCCAGCTCCTCACTCCCCGCTCCTCACTCCCAGCTCCTCACTCCCCGCTCCTCACTCCCAGCTCCTCACTCCCCGCTCCTCACTCCCCGCTCCTCATCCCAGCTCCTCACTCCCTGCTCCTCATCCCAGCTCCTCACTCCCTGGTCCTCATCCCAGCTCCTCACTCCCCGCTCCTCACTCCCAGCTCCTCACTCCCAGCTCCTCACTCCCGCTCCTCACTCCCCGCTCCTCACTCCCAGCTCCTCACTCCCAGCTCCTCACTCCCAACTCCTCACTCCCAACTCCTCACTCCCGCTCCTCACTCCCCGCTCCTCACTCCCAACTCCTCACTCCCGCTCCTCACTCCCCGCTCCTCACTCCCAGCTCCTCACTCCCAGCTCCTCACTCCCAGCTCCTCACTCCCAACTCCTCACTCCCGCTCCTCACTCCCCGCTCCTCACTCCCAGCTCCTCACTCCCTGCTCCGCACTCCCAGCTCCTCACTCCCAGCTCCTCACTCCCAGCTCCTCACTCCCGCTCCTCACTCCCAGCTCCTCACTCCCAGCTCCTCAGTCCCAGCTCCTCACTCCCAACTCCTCACTCCCCGCTCCTCACTTCCAGCTCCTCACTCCCGCTCCTCACTCCCAGCTCCTCACTCCCAGCTCCTCACTCCCACTCCTCACTCCCCGCTCCTCACTCCCAGCTCCTCACTCCCAGCTCCTCACTCCCCGCTCCTCACTCCCCGCTCCTCACTCCCAGCTCCTCACTCCCAGCTCCTCACTTCCAGCTCCTCACTCCCACTCCTCACTCCCAGCTCCTCACTCCCAGCTCCTCACTCCCCTCTGAACCCCTCCCAACTCCTCACTCCCCGCTCCTCACTCCCAGCTCCTCACTCCCGCTCCTCACTCCCAGCTCCTCACTCCCAGCTCCTCACTCCCACTCCTCACTCCCCGCTCCTCACTCCCAGCTCCTCACTCCCAGCTCCTCACTCCCCGCTCCTCACTCCCCGCTCCTCACTCCCACTCCTCACTCCCCGCTCCTCACTTCCAGCTCCTCACTCCCAGCTCCTCACTCCCACTCCTCACTCCCCGCTCCTCACTCCCAGCTCCTCACTCCCAGCTCCTCACTCCCCGCTCCTCACTCCCCGCTCCTCACTCCCACTCCTCACTCCCCGCTCCTCACTTCCAGCTCCTCACTCCCACTCCTCACTCCCAGCTCCTCACTCGCAGCTCCTCACTCCCCTCTGAACCCCTCCCAGCTCCTCACTCCCCGCTCCTCACTCCCAGCTCCTCACTCCCCGCTCCTCACTCCCCGCTCCTCACTCCCCGCTCCTCACTCCCAGCTCCTCACTCCCAGCTCCTCACTCCCCGCTCCTCATCCCAGCTCCTCACTCCCAGCTCCTCACTCCCCGCTCCTCACTCCCCGCTCCTCACTCCCAGCTCCTCACTCCCCGCTCCTCACTCCCGCTCCTCACTCCCAGCTCCTCACTCTCCGCTCCTCACTCCCCGCTCCTCACTCCCAGTTCCTCACTCCCAGCTCCTCACTCCCAGCTCCTCACTCCCAGCTCCTCACTCCCCGCTCCTCACTCCCAGCTCCTCACTCCCGCTCCTCACTCCCCGCTCCTCACTCCCCGCTCCTCACTCCCAGCTCCTCACTCCCCGCTCCTCACTCCCAGCTCCTCACTCCCAGCTCCTCACTGCCCGCTCCTCATCCCAGCTCCTCACTCCCTGCTCCTCACTCCCAGCTCCTCACTCCCCGCTCCTCACTCCCCGCTCCTCACTCCCAGCTACTCACTCCCCGCTCCTCATCCCAGCTCCTCACTCCCTGCTCCTCACTCCCAGCTCCTCACTCCCCGCTCCTCACTCCCCGCTCCTCACTCCCAGCTCCTCACTCCCCGCTCCTCACTCCGCGCTCCTCACTCCCGCTCCTCACTCCCAGCTCCTCATCCCAGCTCCTCACTCCGCGCTCCTCATCCCAGCTCCTCATCCCAGCTCCTCACTCCCTGCTCCTCATCCCAGCTCCTCACTCCCCGCTCCTCACTCCCCGCTCCTCACTCCCAGCTCCTCACTCCCCGCTCCTCACTCCCGCTCCTCACTCCCAGCTCCTCACTCCCCGCTCCTCACTCCCAGCTCCTCACTCCCCGCTCCTCACTCCCAGCTCCTCACTCCCCGCTCCTCACTCCCCGCTCCTCATCCCAGCTCCTCACTCCCTGCTCATCCCAGCTCCTCACTCCCTGCTCCTCATCCCAGCTCCTCACTCCCCGCTCCTCACTCCCAGCTCCTCACTCCCAGCTCCTCAGTCCCAGCTCCTCACTCCCAGCTCCTCACTCCCAGCTCCTCACTCCCAGCTCCTCACTCCCAGCTCCTCACTCCCGCTCCTCACTCCCAGCTCCTCACTCCCGCTCCTCACTCCCAGCTCCTCACTCCCAGCTCCTCACTCCCGCTCCTCACTCCCAGCTCCTCAGTCCCAGCTCCTCACTCCCAGCTCCTCACTCCCGCTCCTCACTCCCAGCTCCTCACTCCCCGCTCCTCACTCCCAGCTCCTCACTCCCCGCTCCTCACTCCCGCTCCTCACTCCCAGCTCCTCACTCCCCGCTCCTCACTCCCCGCTCCTCATCCCAGCTCCTCACTCGCCGCTCCTTACTCCCAGCTCCTCACTCCCCGCTCCTCACTCCCCGCTCCTCACTCCCCGCTCCTCACTCCCAGCTCCTCACTCCCGCTCCTCACTCCCCGCTCCTCACTCCCTGCTCCTCACTCCCAGCTCCTCACTCCCCGCTCCTCACTCCCAGCTCCTCACTCCCCGCTCCTCACTCCCAACTCCTCACTCCCGCTCCTCACTCCCAGCTCCTCATTCCCAGCTCCTCACTCCCCGCTCCTCACTCCCCGCTCCTCACTCCCAGCTCCTCACTCCCCGCTCCTCACTTGCAGCTCCTCACTCCCCGCTCCTCACTCCCAACTCCTCACTCCCGCTCCTCACTCCCCGCTCCTCACTCCCCGCTCCTCACTCCCGCTCCTCACTCCCTGCTCCTCACTCCCAGCTCCTCACTCCCCGCTCCTCACTCCCCGCTCCTCACTCCCAGCTACTCACTCCCCGCTCCTCATCCCAGCTCCTCACTCCCTGCTCCTCACTCCCAGCTCCTCACTCCCCGCTCCTCACTCCCCGCTCCTCACTCCCAGCTCCTCACTCCCCGCTCCTCACTCCGCGCTCCTCACTCCCGCTCCTCACTCCCAGCTCCTCATCCCAGCTCCTCACTCCGCGCTCCTCATCCCAGCTCCTCATCCCAGCTCCTCACTCCCTGCTCCTCATCCCAGCTCCTCACTCCCCGCTCCTCACTCCCCGCTCCTCACTCCCAGCTCCTCACTCCCCGCTCCTCACTCCCGCTCCTCACTCCCAGCTCCTCACTCCCCGCTCCTCACTCCCAGCTCCTCACTCCCCGCTCCTCACTCCCAGCTCCTCACTCCCCGCTCCTCACTCCCCGCTCCTCATCCCAGCTCCTCACTCCCTGCTCATCCCAGCTCCTCACTCCCTGCTCCTCATCCCAGCTCCTCACTCCCCGCTCCTCACTCCCAGCTCCTCACTCCCAGCTCCTCAGTCCCAGCTCCTCACTCCCAGCTCCTCACTCCCAGCTCCTCACTCCCAGCTCCTCACTCCCAGCTCCTCACTCCCGCTCCTCACTCCCAGCTCCTCACTCCCGCTCCTCACTCCCAGCTCCTCACTCCCAGCTCCTCACTCCCGCTCCTCACTCCCAGCTCCTCAGTCCCAGCTCCTCACTCCCAGCTCCTCACTCCCGCTCCTCACTCCCAGCTCCTCACTCCCCGCTCCTCACTCCCAGCTCCTCACTCCCCGCTCCTCACTCCCGCTCCTCACTCCCAGCTCCTCACTCCCCGCTCCTCACTCCCCGCTCCTCATCCCAGCTCCTCACTCGCCGCTCCCTCATCCCAGCTCCTCACTCGCCGCTCCTTACTCCCAGCTCCTCACTCCCCGCTCCTCACTCCCCGCTCCTCACTCCCCGCTCCTCACTCTCAGCTCCTCACTCCCGCTCCTCACTCCCCGCTCCTCACTCCCTGCTCCTCACTCCCAGCTCCTCACTCCCCGCTCCTCACTCCCAGCTCCTCACTCCCCGCTCCTCACTCCCAACTCCTCACTCCCGCTCCTCACTCCCAGCTCCTCATTCCCAGCTCCTCACTCCCCGCTCCTCACTCCCCGCTCCTCACTCCCAGCTCCTCACCCCCCGCTCCTCACTTGCAGCTCCTCACTCACCGCTCCTCACTCCCAACTCCTCACTCCCGCTCCTCACTCCCAGCTCCTCACTCCCCACTCCTCACTCCCCGCTCCTCACTCCCAGCTCCTCACTCCCCGCTCCTCATCCCAGCTCCTCACTCCCCGCTCCTCATCCCAGCTCCTCACTCCCTCTCCTCACTCCCCGCTCCTCACTCCCCGCTCCTCACTCCCGCTCCTCACTCCCAGCTCCTCACTCCCAGCTCCTCACTCCCAGCTCCTCACTCCCCCTCCTCACTCCCAGCTCCTCACTCCCAGCTCCTCACTCCCCGCTCCTCACTCCCAGCTCCTCACTCCCAGCTCCTCACTCCCGCTCCTCACTCCCCGCTCCTCACTCCCAGCTCCTCACTCCCCCTCCTCACTCCCAGCTCCTCACTCCCAGCTCCTCACTCCCCGCTCCTCACTCCCAGCTCCTCACTCCCAGCTCCTCACTCCCCGCTCCTCACTCCCAGCTCCTCACTCCCCGCTCCTCACTCCCAGCTCCTCACTCCCGCTCCTCACTCCCCGCTCCTCACTCCCAGCACCTCACTCCCGCTCCTCACTCCCAGTTCCTCACTCCCAGCTCCTCACTCCCAGCTCCTCACTCCCGCTCCTCACTCCCCGCTCCTCACTCCCAGCTCCTCACTCCCTTCTCCTCACTCCCAGCTCCTCACTCCACGCTCCTCACTCCCCGCTCCTCACTCCCCGCTCCTCATCCCAGCTCCTCACTCCCAGCTCCTCACTCCCCGCTCCTCATCCCAGCTCCTCACTCCCGCTCCTCACTCCCAGCTCCTCACTCCCAGCTCCTCACTCCCCGCTCCTCATCCCAGCTCCTCACTCCCGCTCCTCACTCCCAGCTCCTCAGTCCCAGCACCTCACTCCCCGCTCCTCACTCCCGCTCCTCACTCCCCGCTCCTCACTCCCCGCTCCCCACTCCTCAATCCCAGCTCCTCACTCCCAGCTCCTCACTCCTGCTCCTCACTCCCAGCTCCTCACTCCCAGCTCCTCAGTCCCAGCTCCTCACTCCCAGCTCCTCACTCCCCGCTCCTCACTCCCAGCTCCTCACTCCCCGCTCCTCACTCCCAGCTCCTCACTCCCGCTTCTCACTCCCCGCTCCTCACTCCCAGCTCCTCACTCCCACTCCTCACTCCCAGCTCCTCACTCCCCGCTCCTCACTCCCCGCTCCTCACTCCCCGCTCCTCACTCCCAGCTCCTCACTCCCCGCTCCTCACTCCCCGCTCCGCACTCCCCGCTCCTCACTCCCAGCTCCTCACTCCCCGCTCCTCACTCCCCGCTCCTCACTCCCGCTCCTCACTCCCCGCTCCTCACTCCCCGCTCCTCACTCCCAGCTCCTCACTCCCCGCTCCTCACTCCCAGCTCCTCACTCCCAGCTCCTCACTCCCCGCTCCTCACTCCCAGCTCCTCACTCCCCGCTCCTCACTCCCAGCTCCTCACTCCCAGCTCCTCACTCCCAGCTCCTCACTCCCAACTCCTCACTCCCGCTCCTCACTCCCCGCTCCTCACTCCCCGCTCCTCACTCCCAGCTCCTCACTCCCAGCTCCTCACTCCCAGCTCCTCACTCCCGCTCCTCACTCCCAGCTCCTCACTCCCAGCTCCTCAGTCCCAGCTCCTCACTCCCAACTCCTCACTCCCCGCTCCTCACTTCCAGCTCCTCACTCCCGCTCCTCACTCCCAGCTCCTCACTCCCAGCTCCTCACTCCCACTCCTCACTCCCAGCTCCTCACTCCCAGCTCCTCACTCCCAGCTCCTCACTCCCCGCTCCTCACGCCCCGCTCCTCACTCCCAGCTCCTCACTCCCAGCTCCTCACTCCCACTCCTCACTCCCCGCTCCTCACTCCCAGCTCCTCACTTCCAGCTCCTCACTCCCCTCTGAACCCCTCCCAGCTCCTCACTCCCCGCTCCTCACTCCCAGCTCCTCACTCCCAGCTCCTCACTCCCGCTCCTCACTCCCAGCTCCTCACTCCCCGCTCCTCACTCCCCGCTCCTCACTCCCAGCTCCTCACTCCCAGCTCCTCACTCCCAGCTCCTCACTCCCAGCTCCTCACTCCCACTCCTCACTCCCAGCTCCTCACTCCCAGCTCCTCACTCCCACTCCTCACTCCCCGCTCCTCACTCCCAGCTCCTCACTTCCAGCTCCTCACTCCCCTCTGAACCCCTCCCAGCTCCTCACTCCCCGCTCCTCACTCCCAGCTCCTCACTCCCCGCTCCTCACTCCCAGCTCCTCACTCCCAGCTCCTCACTCCCGCTCCTCACTCCCCGCTCCTCACTCCCAGCTCCTCACTTCCAGCTCCTCACTCCCCTCTGAACCCCTCCCAGCTCCTCACTCCCCGCTCCTCACTCCCAGCTCCTCACTCCCCGCTCCTCACTCCCCGCTCCTCACTCCCAGCTCCTCACTTCCAGCTCCTCACTCCCCTCTGAACCCCTCCCAGCTCCTCACTCCCCGCTCCTCACTCCCAGCTCCTCACTCCCGCTCCTCACTCCCCGCTCCTCACTCCCAGCTCCTCACTTCCAGCTCCTCACTCCCCTCTGAACCCCTCCCAGCTCCTCACTCCCCGCTCCTCACTCCCAGCTCCTCACTCCCAGCTCCTCACTCCCCGCTCCTCACTCCCCGCTCCTCACTCCCAGCTCCTCACTCCCCGCTCCTCACTCCCAGCTCCTCACTCCCCGCTCCTCACTCCCAGCTCCTCACTCCCAGCTCCTCACTCCCGCTCCTCACTCCCAGCTCCTCACTCCCCGCTCCTCACTCCCCGCTCCTCACTCCCCGCTCCTCACTCCCAGCTCCTCACTCCCAGCTCCTCACTCCCCGCTCCTCATCCCAGCTCCTCACTCCCAGCTCCTCACTCCCCGCTCCTCACTCCCCGCTCCTCACTCCCAGCTCCTCACTCCCCGCTCCTCACTCCCGCTCCTCACTCCCGCTCCTCACTCCCAGCTCCTCACTCTCCGCTCCTCACTCCCCGCTCCTCACTCCCAGTTCCTCACTCCCAGCTCCTCACTCCCAGCTCCTCACTCCCTGCTCCTCACTCCCAGCTCCTCACTCCCCGCTCCTCACTCCCGCTCCTCACTCCCAGCTCCTCACTCTCCGCTCCTCACTCCCCGCTCCCCACTCCCAGTTCCTCACTCCCAGCTCCTCACTCCCAGCTCCTCACTCCCTGCTCCTCACTCCCAGCTCCTCACTCCCCGCTCCTCACTCCCCGCTCCTCACTCCCAGCTCCTCACTCCCCGCTCCTCACTCCCCGCTCCTCACTCCCCGCTCCTCACTCCCAGCTCCTCACTCCCCGCTCCTCACTCCCCGCTCCTCACTCCCCGCTCCTCACTCCCAGCTCTTCACTCCCCGCTCCTCACTCCCGCTCCTCACTCCCAGCTCCTCGCTCCCCGCTCCCCGCTCCTCACTCCCAGTTCCTCACTCCCAGCTCCTCACTCCCAGCTCCTCACTCCCTGCTCCTCACTCCCAGCTCCTCACTCCCCGCTCCTCACTCCCGCTCCTCACTCCCAGCTCCTCACTCTCCGCTCCTCACTCCCCGCTCCTCACTCCCAGTTCCTCACTCCCAGCTCCTCACTCCCAGCTCCTCACTCCCTGCTCCTCACTCCCAGCTCCTCACTCCCCGCTCCTCACTCCCCGCTCCTCACTCCCAGCTCCTCACTCCCCGCTCCTCACTCCCGCTGCTCACTCCCCGCTCCTCACTCCCCGCTCCTCACTCCCAGTTCCTCACTCCCAGCTCCTCACTCCTGCTCCTCACTCCCAGCTCCTCACTCCCCGCTCCTCACTCCCAGCTCCTCACTCCCCGCTCCTCACTCCCCGCTCCTCACTCCCGCTCCTCACTCCCAGCTCCTCACTCCCCGCTCCTCACTCCCCGCTCCTCACTCCCCGCTCCTCACTCCCAGCTCCTCACTCCCCGCTCCTCACTCCCAGCTCCTCACTCCCCGCTCCTCACTCCCAGCTCCTCACTCCCAGCTCCTCACTCCCCGCTCCTCACTCCCAGCTCCTCACTCCCCGCTCCTCACTCCCAGCTCCTCACTCCCAGCTCCTCACTCCCCGCTCCTCACTCCCAGCTCCTCACTCCCAGCTCCTCACTCCCAGCTCCTCACTCCGAGCTCCCCGCTCCTCACTCCCAGCTCCTCACTCCCCGCTCCTCACTCCCCGCTCCTCACTCCCTGCTCCTCACTCCCAGCTCCTCACTCCCCGCTCCTCACTCCCAGCTCCTCACTCCCCGCTCCTCACTCCCAACTCCTCACTCCCGCTCCTCACTCCCAGCTCCTCATTCCCAGCTCCTCACTCCCCGCTCCTCACTCCCCGCTCCTCACTCCCAGCTCCTCACTCCCCGCTCCTCACTTGCAGCTCCTCACTCCCCGCTCCTCACTCCCAACTCCTCACTCCCGCTCCTCACTCCCAGCTCCTCACTCCCCACTCCTCACTCCCCGCTCCTCACTCCCAGCTCCTCACTCCCCGCTCCTCATCCCAGCTCCTCACTCCCCGCTCCTCATCCCAGCTCCTCACTCCCGCTCCTCACTCCCCGCTCCTCACTCCCCGCTCCTCACTCCCGCTCCTCACTCCCAGCTCCTCACTCCCAGCTCCTCACTCCCAGCTCCTCACTCCCCCTCCTCACTCCCAGCTCCTCACTCCCAGCTCCTCACTCCCCGCTCCTCACTCCCAGCTCCTCACTCCCAGCTCCTCACTCCCGCTCCTCACTCCCCGCTCCTCACTCCCAGCTCCTCACTCCCCCTCCTCACTCCCAGCTCCTCACTCCCAGCTCCTCACTCCCCGCTCCTCACTCCCAGCTCCTCACTCCCAGCTCCTCACTCCCCGCTCCTCACTCCCAGCTCCTCACTCCCCGCTCCTCACTCCCAGCTCCTCACTCCCGCTCCTCACTCCCCGCTCCTCACTCCCAGCACCTCACTCCCGCTCCTCACTCCCAGTTCCTCACTCCCAGCTCCTCACTCCCAGCTCCTCACTCCCGCTCCTCACTCCCCGCTCCTCACTCCCCGCTCCTCACTCCCAGCTCCTCACTCCCTTCTCCTCACTCCCAGCTCCTCACTCCACGCTCCTCACTCCCCGCTCCTCACTCCCCGCTCCTCATCCCAGCTCCTCACTCCCAGCTCCTCACTCCCCGCTCCTCATCCCAGCTCCTCACTCCCGCTCCTCACTCCCAGCTCCTCACTCCCAGCTCCTCACTCCCCGCTCCTCATCCCAGCTCCTCACTCCCGCTCCTCACTCCCAGCTCCTCACTCCCAGCACCTCACTCCCCGCTCCTCACTCCCGCTCCTCACTCCCCGCTCCTCACTCCCCGCTCCCCACTCCTCAATCCCAGCTCCTCACTCCCAGCTCCTCACTCCTGCTCCTCACTCCCAGCTCCTCACTCCCAGCTCCTCAGTCCCAGCTCCTCACTCCCAGCTCCTCACTCCCCGCTCCTCACTCCCAGCTCCTCACTCCCCGCTCCTCACTCCCAGCTCCTCACTCCCGCTCCTCACTCCCTGCTCCTCACTCCCAGCTCCTCACTCCCACTCCTCACTCCCAGCTCCTCACTCCCCGCTCCTCACTCCCCGCTCCTCACTCCCCGCTCCTCACTCCCAGCTCCTCACTCCCCGCTCCTCACTCCCCGCTCCGCACTCCCCGCTCCTCACTCCCCGCTCCTCACTCCCAGCTCCTCACTCCCCGCTCCTCACTCCCCGCTCCTCACTCCCGCTCCTCACTCCCCGCTCCTCACTCCCCGCTCCTCACTCCCAGCTCCTCACTCCCCGCTCCTCACTCCCAGCTCCTCACTCCCAGCTCCTCACTCCCCGCTCCTCACTCCCCGCTCCTCACTCCCTGCTCCTCACTCCCGCTCCGCACTCCCAGCTCCTCACTCCCCGCTCCTCACTCCCCGCTCCTCACTCCCCGCTCCTCACTCCCAGCTACTCACTCCCCGCTCCTCATCCCAGGTCTTCACTCCCTACTCCTCACTCCCAGCTCCTCACTCCCCGCTCCTCACTCCCCGCTCCTCACTCCCAGCTCCTCACTCCCCGCTCCTCACTCCCGCTCCTCACTCCCAGCTCCTCATCCCAGCTCCTCACTCCCCGCTCCTCATCCCAGCTTCTCATCCCAGCTCCTCACTCCCCGCTCCTCACTCCCCGCTCCTCACTCCCCGCTCCTCACTCCCAGCTCCTCACTCCCCGCTCCTCACTCCCCGCTCCTCACTCCCGCTCCTCACTCCCAGCTCCTCATCCCAGCTCCTCACTCCCCGCTCCTCATCCCAGCTCCTCACTCCCTGCTCCTCATCCCAGCTCCTCACTCCCCGCTCCTCACTCCCAGCTCCTCACTCCCCGCTCCTCACTCCCAGCTCCTCACTCCCCGCTCCTCACTCCCCGCTCCTCATCCCAGCTCCTCACTCCCTGCTCCTCATGCCAGCTCCTCACTCCCCGGTCCTCATCCCAGCTCCTCACTCCCCGCTCCTCACTCCCAGCTCCTCACTCCCAGCTCCTCACTCCCGCTCCTCACTCCCCGCTCCTCACTCCCCGCTCCTCACTCCCAACTCCTCACTCCCAACTCCTCACTCCCGCTCCTCACTCCCCGCTCCTCACTCCCAGCTCCTCACTCCCTGCTCCTCACTCCCAGCTCCTCACTCCCAGCTCCTCACTCCCAGCTCCTCACTCCCAACTCCTCACTCCCGCTCCTCACTCCCCGCTCCTCACTCCCCGCTCCTCACTCCCAGCTCCTCACTCCCAGCTCCTCACTCCCAGCTCCTCACTCCCGCTCCTCACTCCCAGCTCCTCACTCCCAGCTCCTCAGTCCCAGCTCCTCACTCCCAACTCCTCACTCCCCGCTCCTCACTTCCAGCTCCTCACTCCCGCTCCTCACTCCCAGCTCCTCACTCCCACTCCTCACTCCCAGCTCCTCACTCCCAGCTCCTCACTCCCAGCTCCTCACTCCCCGCTCCTCACGCCCCGCTCCTCACTCCCAGCTCCTCACTCCCACTCCTCACTCCCCGCTCCTCACTCCCAGCTCCTCACTTCCAGCTCCTCACTCCCCTCTGAACCCCTCCCAGCTCCTCACTCCCCGCTCCTCACTCCCAGCTCCTCACTCCCAGCTCCTCACTCCCGCTCCTCACTCCCAGCTCCTCACTCCCCGCTCCTCACTCCCAGCTCCTCACTCCCAGCTCCTCACTCCCAGCTCCTCACTCCCAGCTCCTCACTCCCACTCCTCACTCCCAGCTCCTCACTCCCAGCTCCTCACTCCCACTCCTCACTCCCCGCTCCTCACTCCCAGCTCCTCACTTCCAGCTCCTCACTCCCCTCTGAACCCCTCCCAGCTCCTCACTCCCCGCTCCTCACTCCCAGCTCCTCACTCCCCGCTCCTCACTCCCAGCTCCTCACTCCCAGCTCCTCACTCCCGCTCCTCACTCCCCGCTCCTCACTCCCAGCTCCTCACTTCCAGCTCCTCACTCCCCTCTGAACCCCTCCCAGCTCCTCACTCCCCGCTCCTCACTCCCAGCTCCTCACTCCCCGCTCCTCACTCCCCGCTCCTCACTCCCAGCTCCTCACTTCCAGCTCCTCACTCCCCTCTGAACCCCTCCCAGCTCCTCACTCCCCGCTCCTCACTCCCAGCTCCTCACTCCCGCTCCTCACTCCCCGCTCCTCACTCCCAGCTCCTCACTTCCAGCTCCTCACTCCCCTCTGAACCCCTCCCAGCTCCTCACTCCCAGCTCCTCACTCCCAGCTCCTCACTCCCCGCTCCTCACTCCCCGCTCCTCACTCCCAGCTCCTCACTCCCCGCTCCTCACTCCCAGCTCCTCACTCCCCGCTCCTCACTCCCAGCTCCTCACTCCCAGCTCCTCACTCCCGCTCCTCACTCCCAGCTCCTCACTCCCCGCTCCTCACTCCCCGCTCCTCACTCCCAGCTCCTCACTCCCAGCTCCTCACTCCCCGCTCCTCATCCCAGCTCCTCACTCCCAGCTCCTCACTCCCCGCTCCTCACTCCCCGCTCCTCAGTCCCAGCTCCTCACTCCCCGCTCCTCACTCCCGCTCCTCACTCCCGCTCCTCACTCCCAGCTCCTCACTCTCCGCTCCTCACTCCCCGCTCCTCACTCCCAGTTCCTCACTCCCAGCTCCTCACTCCCAGCTCCTCACTCCCTGCTCCTCACTCCCAGCTCCTCACTCCCCGCTCCTCACTCCCGCTCCTCACTCCCAGCTCCTCACTCTCCGCTCCTCACTCCCCGCTCCTCACTCCCAGTTCCTCACTCCCAGCTCCTCACTCCCAGCTCCTCACTCCCTGCTCCTCACTCCCAGCTCCTCACTCCCCGCTCCTCACTCCCCGCTCCTCACTCCCAGCTCCTCACTCCCCGCTCCTCACTCCCCGCTCCTCACTCCCCGCTCCTCACTCCCAGCTCCTCACTCCCCGCTCCTCACTCCCCGCTCCTCACTCCCCGCTCCTCACTCCCAGCTCCTCACTCCCCGCTCCTCACTCCCGCTCCTCGCTCCCAGCTCCTCGCTCCCCGCTCCTCACTCCCAGTTCCTCACTCCCAGCTCCTCACTCCCTGCTCCTCACTCCCAGCTCCTCACTCCCCGCTCCTCACTCCCGCTCCTCACTCCCAGCTCCTCACTCTCCGCTCCTCACTCCCCGCTCCTCACTCCCAGTTCCTCACTCCCAGCTCCTCACTCCCAGCTCCTCACTCCCTGCTCCTCACTCCCAGCTCCTCACTCCCCGCTCCTCACTCCCAGCTCCTCACTCCCCGCTCCTCACTCCCGCTGCTCACTCCCCGCTCCTCACTCCCCGCTCCTCACTCCCAGTTCCTCACTCCCAGCTCCTCACTCCTGCTCCTCACTCCCAGCTCCTCACTCCCCGCTCCTCACTCCCAGCTCCTCACTCCCCGCTCCTCACTCCCCGCTCCTCACTCCCGCTCCTCACTCCCCGCTCCTCACTCCCCGCTCCTCACTCCCCGCTCCTCACTCCCAGCTCCTCACTCCCCGCTCCTCACTCCCAGCTCCTCACTCCCCGCTCCTCACTCCCAGCTCCTCACTCCCAGCTCCTCACTCCCCGCTCCTCACTCCCAGCTCCTCACTCCCCGCTCCTCACTCCCAGCTCCTCACTCCCAGCTCCTCACTCCCCGCTCCTCACTCCCAGCTCCTCACTCCCAGCTCCTCACTCCCAGCTCCTCACTCCGAGCTCCCCGCTCCTCACTCCCAGCTCCTCACTCCTCACTCCCCGCTCCTCACTACCCGCTCCTCACTCCCAGCTCCTCACTCCCCGCTCCTCACTCCCAGCTCCTCACTCCCAGCTCCTCACTCCCAGCTCCTCACTCCCCGCTCCTCACTCCCAGCTCCTCACTCCCCGCTCCTCACTCCCCGCTCCTCACTCCCAGCTCCTCACTCCCCGCTCCTCACTCCCAGCTCCTCACTCCCAGCTCCTCACTCCCCGCTCCTCACTCCCAGCTCCTCACTCCCAGCTCCTCACTCCCCGTTCCTCACTCCCAGCTCCTCACTCCCAGCTCCTCACTCCCCGCTCCTCACTCCCAGCTCCTCACTCCCCGCTCCTCACTCACCGCTCCTCACTCCCAGCTCCTCACTCCCCGCTCCTCACTCCCAGCTCCTCACTCCCAGCTCCTCACTCCCCGCACCTCACTTACGCTCTTGATTTCCACTCTTCCTTTCTGCTCCCCGCTCACCATTGAGATGCACTGAATGATGTGAAGTTGCTGTATTTGCGCGGTAGATAAGTGTTAATTACTGCCAATCAACCTCTCTGACCCTGAAAATGAATTATTAGAAGCGTGGACTCTCAATCCTTCAGCTTTTAATTGTTGTTGGAAATTTAATATTGGTAGTGTGTATTTTCAACACTAATGTTCTGATTGGACCCCTTGGAGGACAAGGCACACACAGCAGTTTGTCTGGAATGTGTAATCAGATTCTGCCTGCCTGAGTAATCAAGTACTTTGCTATGTGTAATTTGATCCATTCATTCTGACTGCCACGCTCCAGACAGAGCTCACAGTGCTGCTTTCAGAGAACAGACAGAGCTCATCCTCATGGGTTAGGACCTTCTGCCCCCTCCATGAGTTCCTGACCTTCTCCTGCCCCCCATAGATGGGGCATTGTGTGTGGGTCACAGATTGTTAACAGGTTTATTGAGTATGAAGTGAATAGTGACAGTGTCATGACTTCCGGATTTCATCTAGTCCAACGATATCACTGGCCACACACGCAACGAGCGTTTCGAGAAATCAACCAGGTCTGGGGGGAGGGAGAGGGAGAACGTGGTGCGGGTGTGAAGGGGGTGGGGGTGGAAGAATGAGATCCGTCTTACCATCTGGAGAACGTTCCCATTCTCACCCGCCCCTTTACACCTGGATCACGTTCCCCCATCCCTACTAATTTCTCCATCCCCCCCCAGAGTTCCTGACCTCCTCTCCCCGAGTTCCTGACCTCTTCCTGAGTCCCTGACCTCTCCCCGGGTTCCTGACCTCTCCCCGGGCTCCTGACCTCTCCCCGAGTCCCTGACCTCTTCCTGAGTCCCTGACCTCTCCCCGGGTTCCTGACCTCCCCCATGGGTTCCTGACCTTTCCCCGGGTTCCTGACCTTTCCCCGGGTTCCTGACCTCTCCCTGAGTCCCTGACCTCTCCCCGGGTTCCTGACCTCCCCCATGGGTTCCTGACCTTTCCCCGGGTTCCTGACCTCCCCCCAGGTTCCTGACCTTTCCCCGGGTTCCTGACCTCCCCCCAGGTTCCTGACCTCCCCCCAGGTTCCTGACCTTTCCCCGGGTTCCTGACCTCTCCCTGGGTTCCTGACCTCTCCCTGGGTTCCTGACCTCTCCCCGGGTTCCTGACCTCCCCCATGGGTTCCTGACCTTTCCCCGGGTTCCTGACCTTTCCCCGGGTTCCTGACCTCTCCCTGAGTCCCTGACCTCTCCCCGGGTTCCTGACCTCCCCCATGGGTTCCTGACCTTTCCCCGGGTTCCTGACCTCCCCCCAGGTTCCTGACCTTTCCCCGGGTTCCTGACCTCCCCCCAGGTTCCTGACCTCCCCCCGGGTTCCTGACCTCTCCCTGGGTTCCTGACCTCTCCCCGGGTTCCTGACCTTTCCCGGGTTCCTGACCTCTCCCCGGGTTCCTGACCTCCCCCATGGGTTCCTGACCTTTCCCTGGGTTCCTGACCTCCTCTCTTCCCCCACCTCGATCCCATCACCCCCTCCCCCACCACCCAGCCGATCCTCTGACCTTCTCCGCTCGGAGCCGAGGGAATCGCGGTCCAGGTTGCAGCCGCGCCCCGCTGGGTCCGGCCCGTGAGCGACTGGATCAAGTGCGTGTAGAGAGAGAGAGACAGAAAAGCGGCTCAAATAATGGCTCCGAATTAAGTGTTTCTTTTACTTTTCTTTTCTCTCTCTCTCTCTCAATCCAGTCTTTCTTTCCCTCTCTTTATTCCTCTTTCTGTACCTGATTTGACCTTGAACCCACTCTAACTTACACTTGCTCCTCAGCCCTTGCGCTGTTGATTTGGGAGATACTCTGCTGGTGTCCCTCGCTGCGGCATTATCAGCTTGCACTTTCAGCAACTTGCCACGCACACATTTTAAAAAGCTAAACGTGCAAGGGCAGGTCTAACTAACAGCAGACGTGGTTAGCTTCATTCCTACCGCGAGTTACGGCCCAGCGTTCTGTGATGGTGTCTCAGTGATTTGAGGCGACTCGCACACAGCGCACGCCTGCCACCTGGTGCTGGTGCTGCGGTATTACGACACACTGAAACCACAGGCTTCCCGACGTGGAGCCTTTGCAAAAAGCTCATTATTCATCTGACGGTTTCATGAAGAAAGCGAGAATCTGTCACCTAGGAATGTCGGAACAGAAGGCGGCCATTCAGCCCCTCTAGCCTGTTCCGCCATTCGTTGAGATCATGGCTGATCTGTGACCTAACTCCATCTACCCGCCTTGGTTCTGTAACCATTAATACCCAACAAAAATCTAGCAATCTCAGTCTTGAAACTGCAACAGCTTTTCTGGGGAGCGAGTTCCAGATTCCCACCACCCTTTGTGTGAAGAAGTGCTTCCTGACATCACCCCTGAACGGCCTGGCTCTAATTTTAAGGTTCTGCCCCCTTGTTCTGGACTCCCCCCCCACCAGAGGAAATAGTTTCTCTCTCTCGACCCGATCGAATCCTTTAATCATCTTAAACACCTCGATCAGATCACCCCTTAACCTATACTCGAGAGAATACAAGCCCAGTCTATGCAACTGTCCTCGTAATTTAACCCTTTCAGCCCCGGTGTCATTCTGGTGAATCTACGCTGCTCTCCCCCCCCCCCCCCCCCCCAACATCTAATCTCCTTCCTGAGGTGAGGGGCGGGGCCCAGAACTGAACACTACTCCAGAGGGGGTCTGACCAGAGCTTTATACAACTGTAGTGTAACTTCCAGCCCCCGTGAGAAAAAGGCCAACGTTCCATGAGCCTTTCTAATTATTTTTTGTACCTGTCCACCAGCTTTTAGTGATTTCTGTACTCGGTCCCCTAAATCTCCCTGCTCTTTCACAGTTCCCAACTTCTCACCATTTAGAAAATACACTGATCGGTCTTTCTTGGGTCCAAAGTGGGTGACCTCACACTTCCCCACGTTGAACTGCATCTGCCACAGTTTTGCCCACCCACTGAATCCATCAATGTCCCTGTGCAACTTTCTGCCCCCAGCTACCCTACGTACGGTGCCGCCCAGCTTAGTGCCCTCAGCGAACTCTGATACACGGCTCTCTATTCCTTCATCCAAGTGATTTATGAATATAGTGAATCGCTGAGGCCCCGGTACAGATCCCCGGGGGACTCCACCAGTCACATTCTGCCAATTGGAGTAGGTACCCGTTATCCCCACTCTCTGTCCTGTACCTCCCAACCAACTCTCTGCCCATAGCTGTAACTGCTATCAGAGACAGTGAACACTGCGTCCTGTGTGTGGGCAGGAGAAACGCTTGAGGTGTACAATTGACAAGAGGCAGCAGAACAATGGCCTGGTATTTGATTATCCGCTCACTCCCTCCCCACCCAGCGACAGTTATTGGTACAAGTGTCGGCAGAGCTCGAGAAATCTAATCAGGAACACAATGGTTCAAAGCAATCCCGTCGGTGTAAAGCAAGCTATCAAGGTTTGGGCAGGGCAGATGTGAGATTGTACTGATCAGGGTATGATTTTACACAACGTTCTTTTAAGAGGTTAAGTGAGTGGGTTGAGGTCCATGGGATGGAGCTGCTTCATGGGGCAAGAGCCGTTTCTTGTCTGTTGTCTTCTTTTGTCTTCGCAATAGACGCTGCCTGGGCCCTAAGCTCCGGAATTCCCTCCCTAAACCTCTCCGCCTCTCCACCTCTCTCTCAGAGAATCATAGACTGATTAGCAAAATTGAAGCCCATGGGGTTCCTTTTTCTTCTTTCTTGGGCAGTCCCTCGGAACCGAGGATGACTTGCTTCCACATTAAAAATGAGTTCTCAGGTGACTGATGAGTCCAATGCGGGACCTACAGTCTCTGTCACAGGTGGGGCAGACGGTGGTTGAAGGGGCGGGTGGGTGGGGTGCTTGGGTTGACGTGCGCTCCTTGCGCTGCTTGCGCTTGGCTTCCGCTTGCTCCCGGCAAAGAGACTCGAGGTGTTCACCTCCACTTTGTGCGGTCTTGGGCCAGGGTTTCCCAGGTGTCGGTGGGGATGTTACACTTTTTCAAGGAGGCTTTGAGGGTGTCCTTGAAGCGTTTCCTCTGCCCACCTGGGGCTCACTTGCCGTGTCAGAGCTCCGAGTAGAGCACTTGTTTTAGAGTCATAGAGTCATAGAGTCATAGAGTTTTACAGCACAGAAAGAGGCCCTTCGGCCCATCGTGTCTGCGCCGCCCATCCCTCCCTATCCAGTCTAATCCCATTTTCCAGCATTTGGTCCATAGCCTTGTATGCAATGGCATTTCAAGTGCTCATCCAAATGCTTCTTGAATGTTGTGAGGGTTCCTGCCTCTACCACCCTTTCAGGCATTGAGTTCCACATTCCAACCACCCTCTGGGTGAAAAAGTTCCTCCTCAAATCCCCCCTGAATCTCCTGCCCCTTACCCTGAATCTGTGCCCCCTTGTTATTGACCCCCCTACTAAGGGGAAAAGTTCCTCTTTATCTAGCCTATCTATGCCCCTCATCATTTTGTACACCTCAATCAGGTCCCCCCTCAGCCTTCTTTGCTCCAAGGAAAACAACCCCAGCCTGTCCAGTCTCTCTTCATAGCTGAGGCGCTCCATCCCAGGTAACATCCTGGTGAATCTTCTCTGCACCCTCTCCAAAGCAATCACATCCTTCCTATAGTGAGGCGACCAGAACTGCACACAGTACTCCAGCTGTGGCCTCACCAGCGTTTTGTACAGCTCCATCATAACCTCCCTGCTCTTATATTCTATGCCTCTGCTAATGAAGGCAAGTATCCCATAAGCCTTTTTAACCACCTTATCTACCTGTTCCGCTGCCTTCAGGGATCTATGTACATGTACACCAAGGTCCCTCTGACCCTCTGTACTTCCTAGGGTCCTACCACTCATTGTGTATTCCCTTGCCTTATTTGTCCGTCCAAAATGCATCACCTCGCACTTTTCCGGGTTAAATTCCATTTGCCACTTTTCCGCCCATCTGACCAACCCGTTAATATTGTCCTGTAGCCTGAGGCTTTCCTCCTCGCAATTTACCACCCCACCAATTTTCGTGTCATCCGCGAACTTACTGATCATACCCTTTACATTCTCATCCAAATCATTAATGTAGATCACAAACAGCAAGGGACCCAGCACCGATCCCTGAGGTACCCCACTGGACACAGGCTTCCAGTCACAAAAGCAACCTTCGACCATCACCCTCTGCCTCCTGCCACTCAGCCAGTTTAGGATCCAACGCGCCAAGGCCCCCTGGATCCCATGGGCTCTTACCTTCTTGACCAGTCTCCTATGCGGGACCTTGTCAAAAGCTTTACTGAAGTCCATGTAAACCACATCCACAGCATTTTCCTCATCCACACACCTAGTCACCCCCTCGAAAAATTCAATCAGATTGGTCAGACATGATTTACCCTTGACAAAGCCATGCTGACTATCCCCGATTAATCCTTGCCTCTCCAAGTGGAGACTAATTTTGTCCCTCAGAATTTTTTCCAATAATTTCCCTACCACAGATGTTAGGCTCACTGGCCTGTAATTCCCTGGTATATTATCCCTGCTACCCTTCTTGAATAATGGTACTACATTAGCTGTTCTCCAGTCCTCTGGTACATCCCCTGTGGCCAGAGAGGTTCTGAAAATTTGTGTCAGAGCCCCTGCAATCTCCTCCTTTGCCTCACACAACAGCCTGGGATACATATCGTCCGGGCCTGGGGATTTATCCACTTTTTGGCCTGCTAAAACCGCTAGTACCTCCTCCCTCTCGATGCTAATATGTTCAAGTATGTCACAGTCCCCTTGCCCGACTTCTATGTCTACATCGTCTTTCTCCATAGTGAACACTGAGGCAAAAAATTCATTTAAAACCCCACCTACTTCATCTGGCTCTACACACAGCTTGCCACTTTGGTCCCTAATGGGCCCTACCCTTTCCCTGGTTATCCTCTTGCCCTTAATATACTTATAAAACATCTTAGGATTTTCCTTTATTTTGCTCACCAGTGTTATTTCATGGCCCCTCCTCGCCCTCCTAATTTCCTTTTTAAGTATGCCCCTGCACCTCTTATACTCCTCTAGGGCTTCCACCGTCTTTTGTCTTTTGTAACTGCCAAAAGCCCCCCTTTTTTTCCTAATGCATTTTTGTATATCCTTTGTCATCCAAGGTTCCCTTTGCTTGTTGGTCCCACCCTTGACCTTTACAGGAACATGTTGGTGTTGTACTCTCTCTATTTCCCTTCTGAAAGCCTCCCACTGTTTTGATGTGGATTCTCCTATAAGTAGCTGCTCCCAGTCCACTTTTGCCAGATCCTGTCTTATCTTATTAAAATCGGCCTTCCCCCAATTTAGAACCCTGATTTCCGGGCCGTCTTTGTCTTTTTCCATGACCACCTTAAATCTCACCGAATTGTGGTCACTATCGCCAAAATGCTCTCCTACAGACACTTCCACCACCTGCCCGGCTACATTCCCTAGAATTAGGTCCAGTACCGCCCCCTCTCTTGTAGGACTTTCTACATGTTGGCTCAAAAAGCTTTCCTGGATGCACTTTAAGAATTCTGCTCCCTCCAAGCCTTTCACACTCTGACTATCCCAATTTATATTGGGGAAGTTGAAATCCCCCACTATTACTACCCTATTATTTTCTTGTTTTGGGAGTCTCGTATCGGGCATGCGGGCAATGTGACCCGTCCATCGGAGCTGATCGAGCGTGGTCAAAGCTTCAATGCTAGGGATGTTGGCCTGAGCAAGAACACTGACATTGGTGCACCTATCCTGCCAATGGATTTGCAGGATCTTGCGGAGGCAGCGTTGGTGGTACCTCTCCAGTGCTTTGAGATGCCTCCTGTACATGGTCCATGTCTCTGAGGCATACAGGAGGGCGGGTATCACTGCTGCTCTGTAGACCATGAGCTTAGTGCCGGGTTTGAGGTCCTGGTCTTCAAACACTCTCTTCCTCAGTCGACCGAAGGCTGCACTGGCACACTGAAGGGGGTGTTGGACTTCGTCATCGACGTCTGCCCTTGTTGACAGTAGGCTCCCGAGGTATGGAAAGTGGTCCACGTTGTCCAAGGCCTTGTCGTGGATTTTGATAATCGGGGGCAGTACTGTGTGGCGGGGGCAGGTTGGCAGAGGACCTTTGTCTTACGGATGTTTAGTGTAAGGCCCGTGCTCTCGTACGCTTCGGTGAAGGTGTTTACGATGGTTTGGAGTTCGACCTCCGAGTGAGCACAGACGCAAGCATCGTCTGCATACTGTAATTCGATGACAGAGGATGGGATGACCTTGGATCTGGACTGGAGGCGACGGAGGTTGAACAGTTTCCCGTTTGTTCTGTAAATTAGCTCCTCCAGTGGGGAGCTTACTGAGGGTGAGATGGAGCATTGCAGCAAGGAAGATCGAGAAGAGCGTTGGTGCGATGACACAGCCTTGCTTGACCCCGGTTCGTACGTGAATTGGGTCTGTCGTGGAACCGTTGGTCAGGATCACGGCTTGCATGTCATCATGAAGCAGGCAGAGGATGGTGACAAACTTTTGAGGGCAGCTGAATTTGAGGAGGACACTCCATAATCCCACATGGTTGACAGTGTCGAAGGCCTTTGTGAGATCAGCAGTTGGTGCTGTTCCCTGCCTTTCTCTTGTAATTGACGCACGGTGAAGATCATGTCCATTGTGCCCCTTAGTGGGCGGAATTCACATTGTGACTCTGGAAGGAGCTCTTCAGCCACTGGGAGAAGGCGATTGAGGAGGATTCTTGTGATGACTTTCCCTGTGGCAGACAGCAGGGAAACTCCTCTGTAATTACCGCAATCGGACTTTTCTTGAAGATGGTCACAATTACGGCGTCTCTGAGATCCCCTGGCATGTTCCCCTCCTTCCAGATAAGAGAAATGAGTTCATGAATTCACACCAGTAGTGCTTCTCCGCCATGTTTTAGCGCCTCGGCGGGGATTCCATCTGCTCCTGAGGCCTTGTTGTTCTTCAGTTGTCGGATGGCCTTTTCAACCTCATGCCGGGCTGGGGTTGTGCTGAGATGGTGGCGGGTAGCATGCTGTGGGATGGAGTTGAGGACACTCGTGTCGAAGACAGAGTCTCGGTTAAGGAGAGCTTCGAAGTGCTCCTTCCAGCGGGCACTGACTGCCTCTCTGTCCTTGATGAGTACCTCTCCGTTCTTGGCCCACAGTGGGGTAGGACCTTGGGTGCTTGGGCCGTAGGCGATCTTGACTGCGCTAAAGAATCAACACACGTTGTGGTTGTCGGCTAGCTGCTGGATCTCCTGCGCTTTCTCCACCCACCATCTGTTCTTTAGGTTGTGAGTTTTTTGTTGGACCTCAGCCTTCAGGTGTCTGTAGAGCTGCTTTCTTGCTCTCGAGTTCTGTTGCTGTTTCCAGATCAGGAATGCGTTGCGCTTGCGGCTTATTAGCTCCTGGATTAAAGGGACAGCGGCAGCGGGGATACAACATTGGCTGAGGGACAGAAAGCAGAGAGTGGTGGTGAACGGTTGTTTTTCAGACTGGAGGGAAGTGGGGTTCCTCATGGGTCGGTATTAGGACCACTGCTCTTTTTGATATATATTAATGACCTGGACTTGGCACAATTTCAAAGTTTGCAGATGATACAAAACTCAGCAATGTAGTAAACAGTGAGGAGGATAGTAACAGACTTCAGGAGGACACAGACAGACTGGTGAAATGAGCAGACACGTGGCCGATGAAATTTAATGCAGAGAAGTGTGAAGTGATACATTTTGGTAGGAAGAATAAGGAGAGACAATATAAACTAAATGGTACAATTTTAAAGGGCGTGCAGGAACAGAGACCTGGGGGTATATGTACACAAATCTTTGAAGGTGGCAGGGCAGGTTGTGAAGGCTGTTAAAAAAAGCACACGGGATCCCGGGCTTCAGTAATAGAGGAACAGAGCACAAAAACAAGAATGTTGTGCTAAACCTTTACAAATCGCTGGTGAGGCCCCAGCTGGAGCATTGTGTCCAATTCTGGGCCCCGCACTTTAGGAAGGATGTCAAGGCCTTGGAGAGGGTGCGGAGGAGATTTACTAGAATGGTGCCGGGGATGAGGGACTTCAGTGATGTGGAGAGACTGGAGAAGCTGGGGTTGTTCTTAGAGCAGAGAAGGTTAAGGGGAGATTTGATAGAGGTGTTCAAAATTCTGAGGGGTTTTGATGGAGTAAATAAGGAGAAAGTGTTTCCAGTGGCAGGAGGGTCGGTAACCAGAGGACACAGATTGAAGATAATCGGCAAAAGAACCAGAGGGGAGATGAGGAGAATGTTTTACGCAGCGAGTTGTTGTGATCTGGAATGCGCTGCCTGAAAGGGCGGTGGAAGCAGATTCAATAGTAACTTTCAAAAGGGAATTGGATAAAGGAAGTGACCGCACCCAGTGAAGTGAAGTCGTTGCACATGCGCAGTTCCATTGGATTCTTGGTTGTTCTCATCGGACGTCCCACAGATTGGTGAGAGGGAAAGGAGAGGGGGGAGTGAGTGGGGAAAAGAGATCTGCTGCCGAACTGAAGAAAATAATAATTAAAAGCTGAATTGGTTTTTAATATTTATCCGCAGAATTATTCTGCGCAGCTTCTGGTAGCTTCCGATTCATTGGCAACAGTCACTCCGTTGGATAAATACTTGATGGGAGAAAATTCACCGAGCAATGGGGAAAGAGCGGGGGAGTGGGGCTAATTGGAGAGCTCAACCAAAGAGCCAGCACAGGCACGATGGGCCGAATGGCCTCACTGTACTGTCTCATTGTGTGATCCTGTGTCAGTGCGTTGCCTCCAATTCCATGAGCTCTCATTTTTGTTGACAATTTTTTATGTGGCCCGTTGTCGAACGCCTTCTGGAAGTCCGTATCAATAACGTCCCTCATTTACCACATTAGCTACAACCTCATAAAATTCCGTTAGGTTGGTGAGACATGAATTACCCGTTACACACCCAGGCTGGCTCTCGCTGATCAGTTCAGAACTGAGCAAGTGATCAGTCACTCTGTCCTTAATTTTCTAATCAGTGTAAATTCAACAAAGTAGATCATCGCAGAAAGAGTTTGCACCCGACCTTTCGGCTGTGTTGGACCTGTGTGTAATTCTGAAGTCAGCCTGATCAGTGGGAGGACACGAGCTCTCGGCATTGCAAAGACCTGTGACTGGGAGCTCACCCATTGCGAGGAGTGGGAAATGTGACGTTGCTGCAAGATTTAAAGGGCGGCTGCAGCTTAAAGGGACAGTCCATACAGTAACCGAGCTGACAGGACCTCGACCTTCCTACAGAGTAACCAGAAACCCGCGGTTCAATCTCCGCGGGCCGTCCCGATGGTTCACCGTGACTTCCGAGGAAGAACAGTGTAAACACTGTGCCCAGTGAGATGTATTGTACGTGTAATTGTTCATTGAACACCAGGGCCCTCTGATGGGAGTAAACTCATTGCAGCAACTAAACTCCAGGGTCAACAGAACATGCTGGAAATACTCAGCAGGTCAGGCAGCATCTGTAGAGAGAGAAACAGAGTTAACGTTTCAGGTCGATGACCCTTCGTCAGAACTGGAAAAAGTTGGAGACGGAACAGGTTTTTAAGCAAGTGCTGGGGGCCGGGAGAGGGGGAGGGGAGGAAAGAACAAAAGGGAAGGTCTGTGATAGGGTGGAAGGCAGGAGAGATTAAGAGACAAAAGGGATGATGGTGCGAGGCAAAAGGAGATGGTAATGGGGCAAGTTAAGAAACAAAAGGTGAGTCTAGATGAGGTGTAAATGGCACTGGCAGAATGATCGACAGCTGCCATGTGAGAGAGACAAGAAAACACAGGGGCCGAGGTTATAGTCTGAAATTGTTGAACTCGATGTTGAGTCCAGAAGGCTGTAAAGTGCCTAATCGAAAGCTGTTCCTCGAGCTTACGTTGAGCTCTGTTGGAACAGTGTAAGAGACCGAGGACGGAGAGATCAGAATGGGAGTGGAGCGGAGGATTAAAGTGACAGGCGACCGGAAGCTTGCCTGCTAATCATCATGATTGCCGCGCACAGCCTAATGCTGAACGCGCTGCTGCCAGGCTGTGCAGTCAGCAGGGGGCTGAGGTTCGCGTTGCTCGAGCGAGGCTCGCTTTACTTTAAGCTCACCTGCTCCTCTTAAAGGCAGTCTGCACCTCCTAAAGGTGAGCTGCCTTCTGCTGATCAGAAATGGTAAAAGTGCTTCAGCACTAATCCAAATGGCTCAACAGGCCAGGGAAATGGCACCCATGGTCCCGGAAGCAGCACTCGAGCTTTGTGCAGGGGGTCAACACTGGAAGAGAAGTCCTCTACCCACAGGGGCCAGGAAGCCCATCAGAAGGAAGGATATGGGGCCAGATTACCGAGGCGGTCACTGCCAGCAGTGTCGCCCCCAGGACCTGGCTCCAGTGCCCAAAGATGTTTCATGACCTCAGACAAGGTCAGTGATTGAATCTTCAAAAGCCGTCTCCTACCAACTGCACGACCAGCCACACACACTGCACAATGCATGACCCCCCTCCCCATCACTCACCTACCAACAATCTCTACCAAACACGAGGAACATCTCACCCCCTTGGAGGAGACAGTGCAGGCCATTCCTGGCAGAGGCATGGCTGAGTCCTTGGCCAACGGCGCGGCTGAAAGAATACAAGATGCCAGTATCCTCATGCATTATCCTCCTTCTCACATCCCACTTTCTCCTCATCCCACAATATCTGCTGATTTACAACCTGCATGGTGTAAGCATGCACCTCTTGCTTTCCCACTGTGGTGCTCCCTCAGTACTGCCCCTCCGACAGTGCAGCACTCCCTCAGTACTGCCTCTCCGACAGTGCGGCGCTCCCTCAGTACTGCCCCTCCGACAGTGCGGCGCTCCCTCAGTACTGCCCCTCCGACAGTGCAGCGCTCCCTCAATACTGCCCCTCCGACAGTGCAGCGCTCCCTCAGTACTGCCCCTCTGACAGTGCAGCACTCCCTCAGTACGGCCCCTCCGACAGTGCAGCACTCCCTCAGTACTACCCCTCCAACAGTGCAGCACTCCCTCAGTACTGCCCCTCTGACAGTGCAGCACTCCCTCAGTACTGCCCCTCTGACAGTGCAGCACTCCCTCAGTACGGCCCCTCCGACAGTGCAGCACTCCCTCAGTACTACCCCTCCAACACTGCAGCACTCCCTCAGTACTGCCCCTCCGACAGTGCAGGACTCCCTCAGTACTGCCCCTCCGACATTGCAGCACTCCCTTTTGAAGGAATAAGCAATATACCTATTCAGAAAAATACGCCATTCTATAAAAGAATTCTGACTTTATTAAAACATGACAAACTGGGCTTGAAAATCTGGAAATCCACCAATGGAAAAGCTGTAAACAGTGTACAGGCTATTGAGATAAGATAAGTTGTTGACACTGAATCAATAGCCTTGTTGAAACAGGAGGTTGGAGGCTCCTGACATCTGAGTCTTTGGAAAAAAGACAATGGTACACCCAGTTAAGGTGTTTTAAAGTATACTTTGTAAACAAACACAGAAAATTAAGAAACGTATGCCTTCGTGGGAATGACATCAAGTGGGGGAGGCACCAGCCATCACATTGTTTTTGTGTTGAACTTGGAACACCTAGGAGACACGAGTCTGTGTTGCAACCAGCTGACGTGACTTAAGAATTGCATAGAAGACTTTGGTAAGAATGACATCAAATAGATGCACCTGCTCCACACTGTTTTTTATGATAAGCTTTGAACACCTAAAGGAGAGACATGAGTCTGCTTGCTACCAGCTGAACTGACTGTAAGAATAGAAGGGGTCAGCAGCAAAATGACAAGAGATAATTAGCTTACATCAGCAGAAAACTTCAAAGGAAATACCACTGAGAAAGGATATAAAAATTGAATTTTCAAATGGGATGATAGATTCGCTGTAAAGGGGCAAAGCGATTCTCGGCTTCAGAGGCAAGCTCTGTAAGTCTTCAACTCTTTGTATTTCGGGGATCAAGGTATTGTATTTGATTTTGGTGGATATCCTGGAATAAACTAAGAACTGTAAAAGTAGCTAAGTTAAGATTTGAGAATAAGGATCTCTGATAATAGAATTGTAAGATTTTTGTACTTGGAACTGTTAATGTTGCGATTGAAACACCTGTAAATTGCATGTGGTTCTTTAATAAATCTATATATTTTTAGAATTGTCTCACATAGTACTTCCGTATTAAACTTGCGAACTCAATCTCTGTACGCTCTTTGGTGAGGAGTTGCAGAATTCTGAGGGAGTTTTCTGGACCCTCATAATAGCCGGAAGGTTACAGTCTAGCTAAACTTATTAAAAGTGCTATCTGAAGGATGGTAACATCTTCAGGTTGTTCCTTTCCTTTAGGGAGAGATAGTCCGGACCTTTAGACCCAATTAAGCGTCTTTAGGATTCGGCTACCTCAAACTTTAGTTGAAAGTGAACGTCTGAGGAATACGCCTTGTAGTGTATGTACCTTGAAGAAGGAACTATATTCTGCAGCCTCTGTATACTGCAGTACCAGTAGTGACCACCCCTGCATATAAGCCTGTGTAGTAACTTTGTATAGTAGTTCCAGTTTTGTCTCCATTCAGTAAACACCTGTTATAACCAACTTCTGCAGTCCGTATCTCAATTACGCACGGACATTACATTGGCGACGAACAGATCCGAACTTACCTACAGTTCTGCACCACCTCACGGGGATCCATCCCTGAAGCGAAGTTATTAGAGGTCGAAGCCAGAAGGAAGAAATCCAAAAAGAAAAAAAAACAAACAGAAGAAACGGGCATCGACCGTGGGCAACCGCCCTCTGATTCATCGAATTCGAAGATTTGCAGGAGAGGCTGTCGAGAGCTGGGCTTGGTTATCCAGTCTATGGTGTTCCAGCTAATCGGGCTGGTGGCAGGTAGTACACTGATCCTTCCTGGGCTGCGGCAGGCTAGAGCTTGATCGGGTGGCTTTTCAACGGGGCCGAGCAGCGTTGTCGGGAAGAGGAGAGAGAGAGAGAGGGTGGAGCACACAGGGCGCGGCCGGTGCTACGAAGCCGGGCAGTGTACAGACCCGAGAAGAGGGAGGGAAGTGTCCCATAGGGTCTGCTCTGATGACGGGAACAGTAATTAAAATAAAAGAAAAAGAAATTAGAAGCGCAGAAAGCCGAAGGAGCTGCAGTTTGCCACGGGGACCGCGGAGAGCGGCGTTGGCAGCAGCGCGGGGGGAAGCGCGCGAAGACCATAGGGCGTCGCCATCAAGGCATAAAAACACCAGCAACAGCGCTGGCAGCAGCGGAAAAGGCAGAAAGTGCGGGAGGCGCCATCTTAATCCAGCGGGGAAGAAGGCAAAGCGCGGGAGGCGCCATTTTGTTCAATCGGGGAAGAAGGCAAAGCACAGGAGGCGCCATCTTAGATCTCCAAGATGCCGAAGACTGGCAATATCACTGCCTTCGATAATGCAATAGAAGACTGGACCACGTATGTGGAAAGAGTCGAAGTATATTGCAAGGCAAATGAAGTAGCCAATGAGAAAAAGGCATCGGTACTACTACACTTAATGGGCGCAAGAACGTACGGCCTATTGCGGAACCTGATCACTCCAGTCAAACCGATGGAGAAGGGTTTTAACGAAATTGTTGATATCCTACAGGAACACCTAAATCCTACACCGCTGCTGATAGCAGAAAGATTTAAATTCCACAAGAGAAATCAGCATAAAGATGAGAGCAATGCTGATTACCTTATGGAACTACGCAAGCTATCAAAGCACTGCCAGTTCGGAGCAGGACTGGCAGATACCCTACGGGACAAATTTGTCTGTGGACTCCTGAGTGAAGGAACCCAGAAGAGGTTACTCTCAGAGAAAGAGCTGACGCTAGATAAGGCTTTCAGCGTGGCAGTATCGTACAAAGCAGCAGCAAGGGGAGCTGCGGAAATACAGCAAAAGCCACAGGAATACGGCACCCATGAAATGACACAGGGATTTGAAAAATGTTATCGCTGCGGCAGAACAACCCATGACCAGAAGGACTGCTGGTCCAAGGACAAAACATGCAGGCAATGCGGAAAGATGGGACACATTGCACGAGTTTGCAGGTCCGGGAAGAAGACTAACGACAACAAAAAGACTACTAAGGAAAAGTACAGGAAAGTACAAAAGATGACGGACAGTAGTTCCGAAGACCAGAAGAGCGATAGTGAATCCGGGAACAAGAGACTAAGCTGTCTCAAACTACACAACGTAATCGCAAAAGAGGATCACCGAACCATTTGGGTCACCCTCACGATAGCAGGGTCCCAAGTCAAAATGGAATTGGATACAGGATTAGCCCTGACCGTCATGAATCGACGAGACTATGAGCGGCTATTCTCACACATACCCTTGAAAGACACATCCATTGTCTTGAAGACATATACGGGGCAGAAAGTATACCCCAGAGGGAAAATAAGGGTGCCTGTCGAATACAACGGCAAGGAAATACAGAAATTGTATCTGTACATACTGCAAGATGGTGGACCACCATTATTGGGACGTGAATGGATCAGAAAGATAAGTTTAGACTGGCACTCCATTCAGGCACTGACGGTGGCTGGTAAAAAGGATGACGACGTCACACCTGGACGATTGTCAAAAATCTTAGCTAACGCTAAAGAGGTATTTCAACAAGGACTGGGAACTCTTAAAGGCGTAACCGCCTCGATAAAAATAGAAGAGAATGCAATTCCCAAGTTTTTCAAAGCAAGACCGGTACCGTATGCAATTCACCCAGCCGTCGAGGCAGAGCTGGAGAATCTGGAGAATGCAGGCGTGTTATCTAAGGTAGACTGGAGCGAGTGGGCGACACCCATCATTCCTGTCATGAAGAAAATGTTAAACAATAAGTCTGAGGAGCCAAGGAAGGTTCGCATCTGTGGGGACTTCAAGGTGACTGTGAACCCAGTCCTTCACACAGTACAGTATCCTCTTCCGAGGATAGAAGATATTTTCGCCTCACTATCTGGAGGGAAACGTTTTACAAAAATTGACCTAGCGCAAGCATATTTGCAGATGGAGGTTGAAGAATCCTCTAGGAAATATCTCACGATAAACACTCACAAAGGTCTTTACCAGTATAATCGACTGGTATTCGGAGTAGCATCAGCTCCGGCGATATGGCAAAGAGCGCTGGAACAAGTCCTGCAAGGGATTCCGGGGACTCAGTGTTACTTGGACGACATCCTAGTGACAGGTGAAAATGACAGTGAACACCTTGCCAACCTAGAGCAGGTGCTCACTAGACTAAGAGAACATGGGCTATGAGCCAATTGCCCCAAGTGCGAGTTTTTTAAGAAACAGATATCGTATTGTGGCCACGTGATTGATGAAGAGGGGTTACATAAGTCCCCTGACAAAATTGAAGCGGTAGTTAAGGCTCCAGCGCCTGAAAATGTGTCGCAACTGAGGTCATTCCTCGGATTGGTGAATTACTACCATAAGTTTTTGCCGAATTTGTCCACAATTCTGCACCCACTGAACGCCCTACTACAAACTGGAGTAGCATGGAAATGGAGCGATGAATGTAAGCGGGCCTTTCAGAAGAGTAAAGACCTAATCACTTCAAGAGAAGTATTGGCTCACTACAACCCATCACTACCGATAAGACTGGCGTGTGATGCGTCTCCCTACGGCGTTGGAGCGGTACTGTCACATAAATCCCTTGATAGTTCAGAGAGGCCGATAGCTTTTGCGTCACGCTCGGTAACTGCAGCCGAGCGTAACTCCGCCCAGATTGACAGAGAGGCCCTCAGCCTGGTGTGGGGGGTGAAGAAGTTCAATCACTACCTGCACGGACAGAAATTTACTCTACTAACTGATCATCAACCTCTTGTCTCCATTTTCAACCCTAAGAAGGGCGTCCCAATAATGACAGCACAACGGCTACAGAGGTGATCCCTTTTCCTAGGGGCACACCAATATGACATCGAGTACAATGGAACTAAACAGCATGGGAATGCTGATGGATGGTCGCGCCTACCATTGCCGATGGTGGAAGAAGCACCTGCAGTGGATCCTGTGGAGATATTCCACTCGACCATAGTCGAATGTCTACCTGTGACGAATGCAAACATAGAAAAGGAAACACGAAATGACCTGACACTCTCCAGGGTCTATGATTTAACGGTGAAGGGATGGCCAGCACATGGCGAACCACTGTTGCCAGCATTCTCGCCGAGAAGAGAACAGCTGTCAGTGTGCCGAGGAACCTTGATGTGTGGATCCAGAGTAGTAATTCCACCCAAATTGAAGGATAGAGTGCTCAATGAGCTTCATGAGGGTCATCTGGGAGGGGTAAAAATGAAGAACTTAGCCAGAGCGTTTGTGTGGTGGCCGGGAATCGATAGAGAAATCGAAGAGATGACCAAGAGCTGTACAGGATGCCAGAAGGTCCAAAACGCCCCACCACAAGTCCCTCTACATCCATGGGAGTGGCCCTCATCTCCATGGCAAAGGGTACACATTGATTTTGCTGGTCCATTTATGGACTCGATGTTTTTAATTGCGGTGGATGCACATTCAAAGTGGCCAGAGGGAATAAAAATGTCCTCAACCACCACAGAAAAAACTATCACAGTCTTACGAACCATATTCGCCAGAAATGGGTTCCCTGAACAGATTTGCTCCGACAATGGACCACAGTTTGTGTCTGAAGAGTTCCGGAGGTTCTTAAAGAACAATGGTGTTAAGCATTACACATCCGCCCCATATCATCCAGCCACCAATGGATTGGCTGAGAGGTTCGTTCAAACATTCAAGAAGGCTATTAAGGCAATGTGTAATGAAGACATACCCCTACAACACAAGGTGGATAACTTCTTGTTTGCCTACAGGAATGCGACACATGCGGTTACCAACCAAACTCCAGCCATGATGTTCTTCAATCGAAGACTAAGATGCCGCTTGGATTTGGTTAAGCCAAACATCAGAAGAGATGTGGAGAACAGGCAGTTTCAGAATATGAATGAAAGGCCAACCAGGAGATTCAAGATAGGTCAACCAGTTTTGGCCCGGGACTACCGCACAGAGAAATGGCAGCCAGGAACGATCTGCACACGGCAAGGACCTCTAATATATAACGTGGACGTTGGAGAGAGCATTGTAAGACGCCATGTTGACCAGATTCTAGAGTCACTGGAAAATGTCAAATCTACACCACGATCCTATACACCTGGTGATGAAACCGAAGTACCAATTGCATCTACCTCAGAATCAGTGATATTGGAAGCAGACGAACCAAACAACGACGTTGATCCCGAATCAACTTTGCCAGAAGAACCTGATACCCCAAAGAGGCGTTATCCGGACAGAATCAGGAAGCCTCCTCAAAGACTGAATTTATAATTGATTAGCTTCAGCTAATGTATATAGCAACTGTAATTGTAAATATGTTATTTAATTATTAATCGAATGTTATGTACTGTTTAGCTAAAAGGGGAGGAATTGTAGTGTATGTACCTTGAAGAAGGAACTATATTCTGCAGCCCCTGTATACTGCAGTACCAGTAGTGACCACCCCTGTATATAAGCCTGTGTAGTAACTTTGTATAGTAGTTCCAGTTTGTCTCCATTCAGTAAACACCTGTTATAACCAACTTCTGCAGTCCGTGTCTCAATTACACACGGATATTACACGCCTGATCCAGGGTAGCCCTAAAGGAGCTAGGACTAGTAATTATCCCTTCACCCTCAGTACTGCCCCTCCAATAGTGCGGCGCTCCCTCAGTACTGCCACTCCAACAGTGCAGCGCTCCCTCAGTGCTGCCCCTCCGACAGTGCGGCACTCCCTCAGTACTGCCCCTCTGACAGTGCGGCACTCCCTCAGTACTGCCCCTCCGACAGTGCGGTGCTCCCTCAGTACTGCCCCTCCGACAGTGCGGCGCTCCCTCAGTACTGCCCCTCCGACAGTGCAGCGTTCCCTCAGTACTGCCCCTCCGACAGTGCGGCGCTCCCTCAGTACTGCCCCTCCGACAGTGCGGCGCTCCCTCAGTACTGCCCCTCCGACAGTGCGGCGCTCCCTCAGTACTGCCCCTCCGACAGTGCGGCGCTCCCTCAGTACTGCCCCTCCGACAGTGCGGCGCTCCCTCAGTACTGCCCCTCTGACAGTGCGGCGCTCCCTCAGTACTGCCCCTCCGACAGTGCGGCGCTCCCTCAGTACTGCCCCTCTGACAGTGCGGCGCTCCCTCAGTACTGCCCCTCCGACAGTGCGGCGCTCCCTCAGTACTGCCCCTCCGACAGTGCGGCGCTCCCTCAGTACTGCCCCTCCAACAGTGCGGCGCTCCCTCAGTACTGCCCCTCCAACAGTGCGGCGTTCCCTCAGTACTGCCCCTCCGACAGTGCTGCACCCCCTCTGTACTGCACTGGGAGTTTCAGCCCAGATTTTTGTGCTCGAATCTCTGGAGTGATATTTGAACCCACAATCTTCTATAAACTATAAACCAATGATCCTGATAGCAAAGTACAAGTTTTATTACTGAACTGGAGGGGGAGATTTTTTTTTAATACATGCCAGTTATTGTCATCACTCGCTAGTTGGCAGTCTGACATTTGAGTCTTGAACATTCTCTAGCTCTCCCTTTGCCCTATGGAATGACCTTGGTTGAATGCCAAACCAATCCTTTGCTCCTGATTCCCCAAGAGCCAGCTCTGCCTCCACCTCTCTCCCCTTTCCCAGTGCCGAGTCGTTCTGTGGGACACCCAGACACACAGAGCAGACCGCAGAGGTTGCAATCTCCAGAGAGCGAGGACACGGTGGTCGGTAAGTCCCACTAAAGACCTTCACTCTCAGTTTGGGGCGGGTTGAGTCGCAGCTGTGCCTCTGTCTGTTTAAGGCTCCACCTTGAGCCTTTAAACATAGAACCAGGGAGCTACAGTCACATAACGATAGCAAAATACTGCAGATGTTGGAAATCCGAAATAACAACAGAAAATGCTGGAAAAACTCAGCAAGTCAGGCAACATCCGTGGAGAGAAATTTGAGTTGACGTTTCGGGTTTGACCCTTCTTCAAAACTGGAGAGAAAAGGAACTAGATCGAAGGCAGGGCTGCGATCAGACAAAAGAATAAAAGAACCAAAAGAAGTAAAAGAGATTAGAAGCTAGACGAGATGGTAATAGGCTGTGATTAGGTGTAAAGTGTACTGGCAGGGTAAAAGATAGCTGCCAGGTGTGAGAGAGAAACAAAAGGAAAGGGGGGGGGAAGGAAAGGAGTGGAAAAATATAAGTGAAAATTAAATAGGGGCCGAGGTTATGATCTGAAATTGTTGAACTCAATATTGAGACCGGAAGGCTGCAGAGTGCCTAATCGGAAGATGAGGTGCTGTCACATCACTGGGCAGCGAATATGTTTTATGGAGTTAGTGGAATATTGGAGAGTTGGCGACGTTTAAAACTTTGGGGCTGGGGATTTGCAAAGTGGTCCCGGGACAGTTCATATTGCAACTTAAACTGGGGTCAAACAGAAGGGGAAATCTCTGCAGGTTTTCAAAGTTGAAACGAACAAATTACAAACTCTAGTTGAGTGTAAACACAATTTAAATAATGCTGACAGGTGATGTGAGCCCGGAACAGCCTCTCCGGTTGCTCTATATTTAGATTTAATGCGGTCATTTGCCGGATCGAGAAACTCCAATCCCTGTGCCTTTGCAGAACATTGAGTGACAAACTTTGTGCCGGCTTCAGGAAGTCGCGAAACTCACTCAATATTTCATATTCAATGACTTGGCCATCGCTGATCGCGGCTCAGGCTGAACCAACCTCAGCTGACTTTCCTGGGAATAGTTCCAATCCCAGAAAGTTCACTTTCCTGGAAAGTTTTTTTTCCGCAACTTTGATGCTGTCACAGAAAGTTTGCAAAGGTGCAGTTTGTCATCCAAAGGTTTTTAAAAGTTCATTTCGAGTCTTGGTTTGACGTCATTCCGACCTCATTTCAAAATGATCTATTGCTATTTATAACTTGAAATGATAGTTACTGCGAACTCATCTCTGACTTTCGAACTTCAGTAAACTTTTCGATTCAGAAAGGGAGCATCGGTGAATCGCACATTCGAAAAGCGTGCAATCGTGTTAAATATTATTATTAATTAATCTCCTTATTTCCCCGGATTTCTGAATGAGCCGGGTTACTTGCACCTTCTCTGGGAGTCAGTTTCTGCAGAGGCACAGACTGGGACAAACTGGGACAAACTGGTCTGGTCCTGGGTCCTGCCGCTCAGGTGGCTCCAAGGTCAGTGACCGGGAGAAAGTTTGGCCAGTGTTCACCTTGGACAAATACTCCAATCGGGGGCTTGTGTAATACCTCTGTCTGATTGGCTAGTGTAAGTGACTTACCCAGGAGACGCCCCCTTTCCACAGAAGTTGGGGAAACACCGACAAAAGTTTATAGCAAAAGAAAATGCTGGAAAAACTCAGCAGGCCAGGCAGCATCTGGTTTTTCCAGCATTTTCTGTTGTTATTTCGGATTTCCAGCATCTGCAGTATTTTGCTATCGTAAAAGTTTATAGCAACTGTGCCTCTCCGCCATCTACAAGGCACAAGTCAGGAGTGTGATGGAATACTCTCCACTTGCCTGGATGAGTGCAACTCCAACAACACTCAAGGAGCTCGACACCATCCAGGACAAAGCAGCCCGTTTGATTGGCACCCCATTCACCGCCTTAAACATTAAGGTAAATTAAAAAATAGGACCTCAAAGGTAGTAATCTCAGGATTGCTACCAGTGCCATGGGATGGCTGACCAAAGCCAGATTAGGCTCCCCCCAACACATAATAATACACACGGGCACAAATGACCTAAAGACCCAACAGAAAGAAGTAGCAACATCGTTCAGAGCAATGATTAGGAAAGCAAGCAGTACATTTCCAAACACTAGAATCACTGTTTCCACAATATTGCCGAGAACAGACTTCAACAACAACACAATTCATGAGATAAATGCCAGCATAGCAAGAGACTGCGAATCAAACCACAACGTACACCTGGCCCAACACCCCACCCTCGATGAGGAATGTCTTTACGACCACATCCACATCCAAAGGCAAAGAATATCGATCTTTGCTAAAGCCCTGAAGGACGTCGCTTTTAACCGGGTCCATACCCAGACTCCAAGAGGACCCCCCCCCGACCACCAGAGATCAGCGGGGTACATATCAGGAACACTACAAGGACCACCAACACACCAACCGAGACCAGAGAGGATCCCCATGCAAAACAACAATATCAGACCTGCACCACTCCTGTCCCACAGGGGAATAGGACTGCTCCCAGCCAGACAGAGGGAGAGATGCACAGGACGTACGCAATACCTCAGACAGAAACAATCCATTAAGAGACAATAAGCAGATGTGCAGCAGCATCTACTTCCGCCTTATGGATCAAGGACTAATTAATAGAAAGAACTGTAACCAAATTGTATTAACTTTTGTAGACAACTGATGTGATCTTTTTTTTCCCACACTTACACGACAAACACGTACCACTCTTTAACCACTCTTTAACCTATCATAGTAAAAGATCAAACTTAACATGAAATCCTTATATATTTCGACCTGGAATATCCAAGGTCTACGCTCTTCACTGCGAGAAGTGAAAAGTAGGACCCCAGAGTTCATAGATGAAACTAAAGACCTAGATATTATCATTTTACAGGAAACTTGGTATAAAGGAAAAGGACACACTGGCTGTCCCCAAGGGTACACTGAGCTGGTGGTCCCCTCCAATAAATTACCAAGTGTAACCCAAGGCAGAGACTCCGGAGGCATACTGATCTGGTTTAAAACAGAACTTAAGAATTACATCAAATTTATAAAAAAGGGCGAAAACCATATGTGGCTCAAACTTGAGAGGGAGATTATCTCAAACACCCAAGATGTTTACATTTGCGCACTTTATATCCCCCCAATTGATTCCCCGTACTTTAAAGAGAACACCTTCTCCAACATGGAGGGGGAAATTATCCAATACCAGGCCCAGGGGAACGTGTTGATCTGTGGGGACCTCAATTCAAGAACGGGCGAAGAACCAGACTTCACCAATAATCAGGGAAACAATTACGTTTTCGGGAATAACCACTTTGACATCCCTTCCCTTCCATACAGGCATAACTGCAACAAGCAGTCAAATACCAACGGAAAACAGCTACTACAGCTCTGTCGAAACCTGGGTCTGTACATTGTCAATGGTAGGTTCATAGGAGACCTCCTAGGAAGATCGACCTATTGCTCACCTCTTGGCTGCAGCACAGTAGACTATATGATTACAGACTTAGACCCATCCTCTTTCAGAGCATTCACAGTCAAACCACAAACAACACTGTCAGATCACAGTCAAATTACTATGTTCCTCAAAAAGACAGAAACAAACAACATAGAAACACAACCCAGTAAACTGTACAACACCAAAAAATCGTACAGATGGGCCAAAAACGACACGGAAAAATACCAGAAAACAATTAGCAACGCATCAACTCAAGCTCTCTTAGACACCTTTCTGGATAACATATACACTCACAATAAAGAAGGCGTAAACCGGGCAGTTAGTAAACTAAACAATATTTTTGATAATTTGGCAACAAATGCAAACTTGAAAGCTCGCAAGAACAAACCCAAAACAAAAAACTATGAAAAATGGTTTGACCGAGATTGCCATAACATGAGGAAAAAACTTAGAAAAATATCAAACCAAAAACACAGACATCCAGAAAACGAGGAACTACGCCTTACTTATTGTCAGACACTAACACAATACAGAAACACACTCAGAACCAAAAAAGAGCAATATATTAAGAATACACTCAGCTCCATGGAGGAATCCATTGATTCCAATTGTTTCTGGGAAAACTTGAAAACACTACACAAAAAACAACACGACGATTTGGCCATTCAAAATGGGGACACATGGGTAAACCACTTTGAAAAATTATACCAGAAAAACACACTAAGGCCAGAGCAACACCAAATATGCAAAAAACTGGAAAAGCTAGAAATGGCCATAAAAGATAACCAAAACCTGCTGGACGCCATAATAACAGAAAAAGAACTTCTTGAAAAACTCAAGGACCTGCGACCAGGAAAAGCTTGCGGGACAGACGGCATACTAAACGAGATGATTAAACACACAGACAACAAAATGAAACTGGCTATCCTAAAACTCTTCAACTTGGTTCTGAGTGTCGGTTATTTCCCTGATATCTGGAACAAAGGACTCATAACGCCCATATACAAAAGTGGGGACAAAATCGACCCAAACAACTATCGAGGCATCTGCGTAAACAGTGACCTGGGGAAGATATTCTGTAGCATCATAAACAAAAGACTTATAAACTTCCTTGAGGAGCACAATGTCTTGAGTAAAAGCCAAATTGGATTCCTGCCAAACTATAGAACATCCGATCATATCTTCACCCTACAGACCCTAATTGACAAACACGTTCACCATAACAAAAGCAAAATCTACGCATGCTTTGTAGATTTCCAGAAGGCTTTCGACTCCATCTGGCATGACGGTTTATTCCTGAAACTTATCGAAAGTGGGGTAGAAGGGAAAACATATGATGTAATTAAATCAATGTATACAAACAACAAATGTGCAGTTAAAATTGGAGACAAACAAACAAAATACTTCCCACAGGGGCGGGGGGTGACGCAGGGCTCGCCAATCTCACCGACACTCTTTAATATTTACATAAATGGATTGGCAAAACTACTTGAACAATCTACAGCACCCGGCCTCACCCTATATGAATCCAAGGTTAAATTCCTCCTCTATGCAGACGACCTGGTTCTGCTGTCACCTACTAAAGAGGGGCTACAGCAAAACCTGGACCTGCTGGAGTCGTACTGCCAGACTTGGGCCCTGACAATAAATCCCCAAAAAACCAAAGTCCTTGTGTTCCAGCAAAGATCCAAACATCAGGGACCCAAAATAAATTTCACAGTAGGAACAACCAAAATTGAACAAACCACTAACTACACATACTTGGGCTTAAAAATCAGTTCTACGGGAAACTTCAAACTGGCTGTGAATGAACTGAAAGAGAAAGCAAGAAGGGCTTTCTATGCCATCAAAAAATCAATCCAAATAGAAATCCCAATTAGCATTTGGCTCAAAATTTTCAAATCAGTAATTGAACCAATTGCACTCTATGGCAGTGAGGTATGGGGACCGCTAACTCAACAAGAATTTGCAAAATGGGACAAACACCCAATTGAGATCCTACATGCAGAATTCTGTAAAAGTATCCTCCGGACTCAAAGGAAAACAGTAAACAATGCATGCAGGGCGGAACTAGGCCAATATCCATTAATAATCACTATCCAAAAAAGAGCCACCAAATTTTGGAATCACCTACAAATGAGCAATCCCCAATGCTATCACTACGATGCCCTGAAATGCCAAGAGCTGACCATAAAGAAGAATACCCTCAGTCAACTAGTCCTGGGACTCAGTGAAGTAACTACTAACAATACTAACAATAACCAGCCCCAGGACAGTGACAGGGTAACACAAAGAATTCGACCCAACACAATCGTCGCTAAGCAAAAGGAAAAATATCTGACATATTGGGCAGAAACAACAAAAACCCAAAGCAAACTCAATTGCTACTTGGCCCTAAACAGACAATACAACATAACTGATTACCTGACCATGGTAAAGGATAACAAACTGAGAAGAACCTTGACAAGGTACAGACTTAGCGAACATAGCCTAGCGATCGAAAAAGGCAGACACAGGCAGACCAGGCTGCCAAGAGAGGACAGGATATGCTCTCACTGCAGTCAGGGAGTGGTGGAGACAGAGATGCACTTCCTCACAGCTTGTGGAAAATATCAGGGCATCAGGGAGAATTTCTACCAAAAATTCTCACAAATATGCCCCGATTTCAGAAATCTGAATGACAACCAAAAACTCCCATTCCTACTGGGAGAGGAGAGAAGCTGTATAACACTGGCGGCACACTATGTTACAGCTTGCCATGAACAGAGGGACAACCAGTAAACTAAGAAAAGAATATATATAAACAATGCGAATGTATATTTATACACTCAGGGATATACCTGTTTATACACTGTATGAATAGAACTGCGTTTATGTGCTAAACCATAAATGTATTTTGATGCTTTGGCAACATAAGATGTAACTTATCATGCCAATAAAGCGATTTGAATTGTGAATTGTGAATTGCTAGTCAGAGTAGAAATAGAAGGATATTTCAGATGAATACGTGGCTAGAGGAACGGTGCCGGGGGGGGGGGGATTCAAAGTCCTGGGACATTGGAACCGGTCCTGGGGGAGGTGGGACCAGTTCAAACCGGACGGTTTGCACCTGGGCAGGGCTGGAACCGATGTCCTAGGGGGAGTGTTTGCTAGTGCTCTGGGGGAGGGTTTAAACTAAAATGGCAGGGGGTTGGGAACCTGAACAGGGGGACAGAGGAAAGGGAAACAAGGATAAAAGCAAAAGTGGCAGTCAGAGAAATCAACAAACATGGCCACAGTAAATAATATTTCTAATAGGTCTAAGAGCGTTAAAAAAACACGCCTGAAGGCTTTGGCCTAGAAATTCAGTTGGTTGCACCAGCCGTTAGCGCCTTAGGAGGAGTAGATGTCGGGCGCTAGGCGGCTAGCGCCCGGGCGCAGCGCGAACTGCGCCTCGCCCCAACTTCACTAGAGATTTAGCGGCGGCGCAAAGTCTTTGCGCGCGCTCAGCTGCGCACGCAGATCATGACGTCATTTCCTCGTGCAACGCCCTTTGTGCGCCCCCAACCGGAAATTCAGTGGCGACGCCCCATTGTGCGCCTGGCGCCCCTAGCGACTGTTACAGTGGAACAGTGCTCAGCCGATGCGGGGCGCGGGGGGCGCAAATTAAAGGGCACTCCTCCTGCAATATAAAAGGCTGCCATTTCGCAGCACTCCTTCTTGAGAAACGGATCTTTGGAGAGAGACCAAGGTAGATAGCTTTCTGCTTTGGCCCAACACTTGGACAGGTACTTCTGGCTTCACGCCACAGCTTTCCACTAGTCTTTGCCTTCATTGACATCTCATTGTTTGCCAGCATATTATGGGGGCTGCAATGGGTGTCAACGCTGGCTTTCTCAATTACATCCAAAGGGCTCACAGACGCCGTGAGAGAGTGGCAGCCCTGGCTAGACAGAGAGGGGGCAACAGGCGTCGGCAAAGGAGGCCTTACCCACCCAGGGTATACCGCCAGCAGTTCTCCTATCTCAACATGCCTGAGGAGCAGTGTGTTCGGAGGCTGCGATTCAGAAGGGATGTGGTCACAGAGATCTGCCAGCTGCTTGGCGGTGATCTGCAGCCACAGCTGAGGAGCAGGACGTCTCTGTCGGTGGCAGTGAAGGTGACGGTGGCTCTCAACTTCTATGCCACCGGCTCCTTCCAATCCGCTACTGGGGACATTGCCAACATCTCCCAGTTCGCCGTGCATTGCTGCATCCGCCAGGTGACCAATGCCCTTTTCAAAAGGAGACGTCAGTTCATCTCCTTCTCCATGGCCCTTGCCAAGCAGCAACAGCGTGCAATGGGCTTTCCAGCATTCGCGGGCTTCCCCATGGTGCAGGGCGCCATTGACTGCACGCATGTGGCTTTGCGGGCACCTCTGGAGAATGCCAAGGATTACCGCAACCGGAAGGGCTACCATTCGCTGAACGTCCAGCTGGTGTGTGACCACAGGCAGCTCATCCTAGCTGTCAATGCCTGATTTCCAGGCAGCAGCCACGATGCCTTCATCCTGCGACAGACTTCTGTGGCAGACATGTTCCAGGCACAGCCTCACCCACGAGGATGGCTTATCGGGGACAAAGGCTATCCTTTGTGTACCTGGCTGATGACCCAGCTCCATGCGCCCAGCACCCCTGCTGAAGAGGGATACAACGAGAGCCATCAAGCGACCAGGAACATCATCGAACAAACAATCGGCGTCCTGAAGCAACGGTTCCGCTGTCTGGATCGTTCCGGTGGAGCTCTACAGTATTCGCCGGAGCGAGTCTCCCATTTCGTGGTCGTTTGCTGCATGCTGCACAACCTGGCTATCCGCAGGACTCAGGCACTGCCACCAGAGATTGGAGGACCACCTGAGGAGGAGGAGCAGGAGGAGGAGGAGGAGGACCAGCACAGGAGGGAGGCAGAAAGTGCAAGGGCCGCCCGTCGCCAGCTTATTGAACGTCGGTTCTAGGCCCCCTCTCAGGGACTGGCTTGTGCCAATGTCAGCAGATGAATGTAGCTGCTCCACAAGCCCTCAGCTGAGCAGGGCAACCAGGACTTAACCAAAAAACCATGCACACTGCAATTTAACAGCAATAATTTATTGAAAACCTCTGCCCTTCCCACATTACATGCTCATGTGGAGAAGCCCCCTCCAAAAACACAAAACTACCAGTCTCGGCCTTACAAAAAGAAAGAAACACACCAGTCTCGGCCTTACAAAAAGAAAGAAAGACACCAGTCTCGGCCTTACACAAAAACAACTGCACCAGTGTCGGCCTTACAACAAGCACCAGGCATTTGTGCATACCTCTACTTTTTGCCCTGCGAGGGCGATGCCTTGCGCATCCTTGCCTGGCCCCTGCCCGCCCTGCTGCTCCTCCTCAATGGGAGCCCAGTGGCTGCAGCAAGGCTGGGGGAAGGCTGCTGAGGGGCAGATGGCGAGACGGCAGATGCCGCTGGGGGTCGGCCTGCACCATCTCTGGCCTTGGAGTGTCCGGCTGCTGACTGCTCCAACTCTGGCTGGGCGGCAGCAGTCTGTCCAGCAGCTCGTGGCAGCTGCAATGGCGGAGTGGCAGTGTCGGCTGCAGGAATGGTGGCAACCTGGCAGATCGCAGGTGCTCGCTGGTCGCCTGAGACATTTGCACTCGCACGGGCCAGCACTGCAGCATGCGCAGCAAACAGCTGAAGAGCAGACTGCTGGGCTGCTGCTGGGCTGCTGCTGCGCGGCGAGTGCCCTGGCGATGCCTGGCTGATCCAGCGAGGGTGGCAGCAGTTAGTGCCCGTGTGGCCCTGGTCTGTGTCCGCATGACACCAGCCAGTGAATGGACGGCATGACTGAGCACTTGGCTAGAAGCCGCCTGTGCTGCCGTGAAGTCCTGCAGGCTCCTGGCCTGTGCTGCACTGAATTGCTGCACACTCCTTGACAGAGACTCTATGGAGTCAGGCATCCTTGCCACTGCAGCCATGAGCTCAGTGTGCCTGCGCTCAGCCTGGACGGCCATTTCCTCTAGGAGGCGCTGGGCAGCGTCCTCTTGCCACCTTCTGGGAACAAAACATGGCGCCTGCGCTCCACTCCGCCAACCAGCAGCCTCAGGTCACCGTCGCTGAAGCGCTGCGCTCTCTCCCTGGCCTTCTCCATAGTCCTGGGCGTTGTACAGGTGAAGCTGAAGTGGTCAGGCCTAGGTTGAGGGCTGCAGTGTGCAGGGCATGGCAGGCAAACAAATCCACCCTCCCCCTTTAAGAGCTGACCGGCGCCAGAGTGTCTGCCGTCAATCAAGAACTCGCTGCACCTGCGCTGCGCCCGGCCTCGGGGGTATCGCTCAGCACCACCGGCTTAGCGCCTAAAGATAGTCGTGCATCGCCTGTTTTAGTGCAGCAGCAACCTCTTGGGGCGATGCGACTGAATATCGGCGAAGGGGGGCGCAACTTTGCGCCGGGCGCAAACTTTAGCGGCCGCCCGACTTTAACGCCCCAAAAGTGGCTATACTGAATTTCTAGGCCTTTGTGTCTTAATGCGAGGAGCATTCGTAATAAGGTGGATGAATTAGCTGCGCAAATAGAGGTAAACGAATATGATATGATTGGGATTGCGGAAACATGGCTCCAGGGTGGCCAAGGCTGGGAACTCAACACCCAGGGGTATTCAATATTCAGGAAAGATAGGCAAAAAGGAAAGGGAGGTGGGGTAGCATTGCTGATTAAAGAGGGGATTAACACAATTGTAAGGAAGAACATAAGAACATAAGAAGTAGGAGCAGGAGTAGGCCATACGGCCCCTTGGGCCTGCTCCGCCATTCAATAGGATCATGGCTGATCCAAACTTAGACTCACGTCCACTTCCCTGCCCTCTCCCCGTAACCCCTTATTCCCTTATCAGCTAGGAAACTGTCTATCTCCATTTTAAATTTATTTAATGTCGCAGCTTCCACAGCTCTCTGAGGTAGCAAATTCCATAGATTTACTACCCTCTGAGTGAAGAAGTTTCTCCTCATCTCAGTTTTGAAAGGGCAGCCCCTTATTCTAAGATTATGCCCCCTAATTCTAGTCTCACTCATCAGTGGAAACATCCTCACCGCATCCACCCGATCAAGCCCCCTCACAATCTTATATGTTTCGATAGGATCGCCTCTCATTCTTCTGAATTCCAATGAGTAGAGGCCCAACCTACTCAACCTTTCCTCATAAGTCAATCCCCTCATCTCCGGAATCAACCGAGTGAAACTTCTCTGAACCGCCTCGAGAGCAAGTATATCTTTTCTTAAATATGGAAACCAAAACTGTACACAGTATTCCAGGTGTGGCCTCACCAGTACCCTGTATAACTGCAGCAAGACTTCCCTGCTTTTATACTCCATCCCCCTTGCAATAAAAGCCAAGATTCCATTGGCCTTCCTGATCACCTGCTGTACCTGCGTACTAACCTTCTGTGTTTATGCACCATTATTAATTCTTCATTAAGATGGAGAATGAAGTAGTTGACTCAGAGACTAGGGTCCTGAATTTAAATAAAGGAAGCTACGATGGTCTGAGGCGTGAGTTGGGTAGGATTGATTGGGGAATGTCACTAAAAGGGTTGACGGTGGATAGGCAATGGCAAACATTCAAAGACCGCATGGATGAACTACAGAATTTGTTCATCCCAGTTTGGCATAAAAATAAAACAAAAAAGGTGACTCAACCGTGGCTAACAAGGGAAATTAGGGATAGCATAAGATCCAAGGAGAGGACATATAAATTGGCCATAAAAAGCAGTAAACCTGAAGATTGGGAGCAGTTTAGGATTCAACAAAGGAGGACAAAGGGATTAATTAAGAAAGGGAAAATAGAATATGAGAGTAAGCTAGTAGGGAACATAAAACTGACTGTAAAAGCTTTTATAGATATGTGAAGAGAAAAAGATTGGTGAAGTCAAGTGTAGGTCCCTTGCAGTCAGAATCAGGGGAATTTATAATGGGGAACAAAGAAATGGCAGACCAATTAAATACATACTTTGGTTCTGTCTTCACAAAGGAGGACACAAATAACCTCCCAGAGATGTCGGGGAACATAGGGTCCGATGAAAGGGAGGAACTGAAAGATATCAGTATTTGTAGGGAAATGGTGTTAGGGAAATTGATGAGATTGAAGGCCGATAAATCCCCAGGGCCTGATAATCTACATCCTAGGGTATTTAAGGAAGTGGCCCTAGAAATAGTAGATGCATTGCTGATCATCTTCCAACATTCAATGGAATCTGGAACAGTACCTATGGATTGGAGGGTAGCTAATGTTACCCCACTATTCAAAAAAGGTGGTAGAGAGAAAACGGGGAATTACAGACCGGCAAGCCTGACATCGGTAGTGGGGAAAATGCTAGAGTCCATTATAAAAGATGTAATAGCAGAGCACTTGGAAAACAGTGACAGGATCGGACAAAGTCAACATGGATTTACAAAGGGTAAATCGTGCTTGACTAATCTACTGGAATTTTTTGAGGATGTAACTGGTAAAATAGATACGGGAGAACCAGCGGATGTGGTGTATTTGGACTTTCAGAAGGCTTTCGATAAGGTCCCGCATAAGAGATTAGCGTGTAAAGTTAAGACACATGCGATTGGGGGCAAGGTATTGACTTGGATAGAGAACTGGTTGGCAGACAGAAAGCAAAGAGTTGGAATAAACGGCTCTTTTTCCGAGTGGCAGGAAGTGACTAGTGGGGTACCACAGGGATCAGTCCTTGGACCCCAGCTATTCACAATATATATTAATGATCTAGACAAGGGAACTAGATGTAATATCTCCAAATTTGCAGACGACACAAAGCTGGGTGGGCGTGTGTGCTGTGAGGTGGATGCCGAGAAACTCCAGGATGATTTGGACAGGTTGGGTGACTGGGCAGAAGCATGGCAGATGCAATATAAAGTGGATAAATGTGAGGTTATCCACTTTGGTGGCAAAAACAGGAAGGCAGATTATTATCTGAATGGTAATAGATTGGGAGAAGGGGAAGTGCAACGAGACCTGGGTGTCCTTGTGCACCAGTCGCTGAAGGTAAGCATGCAGGTGCAGCAGGCGGTTAAGAAGGCAAATGGTATGTTGGCCTTCGTAGCGAGAGGGTTTGAGTACAGGAACAAGGATGTCTTGCTGCAGTTGTACAGGGCCTTGGTGAGACCACATCTTGAGTATTGTGTGCAGTTCTGGTCACCTTATCTGAGGAAGGATGTTCTTGCCATGGAAGGAGTTCAGCGAAGATTCACCAGGCTGATACCTGGGATGGCAGGAATGACGTATGAGAAGAGATTGGATCGATTGGGCTTATACTTGCTGGAGTTTAGAAGAATGAGAGGGGATCTCATTGAAACTTATAAAATTCTGACAGGACTGGGCAGACTAGATGCAGGAAGGATGTTCCCGATGGTCGGGGAGTCCAGAACCGGGGTCACAGTCTAAGGATAAGGGGTAAGCCATTTAGGACAGAAATGAGGAGGAATTTCATCACCCAGAGAGTGGTGAACCTGTGGAATTCTCTACCACAGAAGGCAATGGAGGCCAATTCATTAAATATATTCAAGAAGGAGTTGGATATATTTCTTAATGCTAAAGGGATCAAGGGATATGGGGAGAAAGCAGGGACAGGGTACTGAATTTGGATGATCAGCCATGATCTCATTGAATGGCGGAGCAGGCTCGAAGGGCCGAATGGCCTACTCCTGCTCCTATCTTCTATGTTTCTATGTTTCTAGATTCACTCCCTCCACCACTGGCGCACCGTGGCTGCAGTGTTTACCATCTACAAGATGCACTGCAGCAACTCCCAAACCCGCGACCTCTTCCACCTAGAAGGACAAGGGCAGCAGGCGCCTGGGAACACCACCACCTCCAAGTTCCCTTCCAAGTCACACACCATCCTGACTTGGAAATATATCGGCCGATCCTTCATCGTCGCTGGGTCAAAATCCTGGAACTCCCTCCCTAACAGCACTGTGGGAGCACCTTCACCACACGGACTGCAGCGGTTCAAGAAGGTGGCTCACCGCCACCTTCTCAAGGGCAACTAGGGATGGGCAAGAAATGCTGGCCTTGCCAGCGACGCCCAGACCCTGAGAATGGATTATTAAAAACTGTGCAGATTCTAAAAGTATTTTAGAACATTTGGAAAGTTGAATTGAAATGTGGGAAAGATGGTTTCCTTTGGTTTGGACTTCTGTTCCAGTGTTGTTCCCAAGAATGAGAGATTCCAGTTATAGGCAAAGACTCAAAAAATTGGGGACTTTTCACTAGAACAGAAAAGGAGAGGAGAGATTTAATAGATGAAAGGCTTCGAGTCAGTAACAAGTGGCTCAGGAGCGAGGCTTTGTCTCACTGGTATAACAACAGAAAATGCTGGAAACTCTCAGCAGGTCAGGCAGCATCCGTGGAGAGAGAAACAGAGTTAACGTTTCAGGTCTGGGGCCCTTCATCAGAACTGGAAACAGTTCGAGATGTGATGGGTTTTTAAGCAGGTGTGGGGGCAGGGAAAAGGGGCGGTCTGTGATAGGATGGAAGGCAGGAGAGATTAAATGTTGCAAAAGGGTATGGCAGAATCATCAACAGCTGCCACCTGAAAAAATGGGGGCCGAGGTTATGATCTAAAATTATTGAACTTGATGTTGAGTCCAGAAGGCTGTAAAGTGCCTCATCGAAAGCTGTTCCTCGAGCTTACGTTGAGCTTCATTGGAATAGTGTAAGAGGCCGAGGACAGAGAGATCAGAGTGGGAGTGGAGCGGAGGATTGAAGTGACAGGCGACCGGAAGCTCAGGGTCACCCGTACGGACTGAACGGAGGTGTTCCGCAAAGCGGTCACTCAATTTGCGTTTGGTCTCCCCAATGTAGAGGAGACCGCATCGTGAGCAGCGAATACAGTATACTAGATTGCAAGAAGTACAAGCAAATCGCTGTTTCACCTGGAAGGGGTGTTTGGGGCCCTGGACAGTGGGAAGGGGGGAGGTAAAAGGGCAGGTGTTACATCTCTTGCGCTTGCACAGGAAGGTGCCGGGCGAAGGGGAAGGGGTGTTGGGCGTGATTGAGGAGCGGACCAGGGTGTTGCGGAGGGAGCGGTCCCTTCGGAATGCTGAAAGGGGAGGGGAAGATGTGTTTGGTGGTGGGATCACGTTGGAGGTGGCGGAAATGGCGGAGGATGATCCGTTGAATGTGGAGGCTGGTGGGGTGAAAGGTGAGGACAAGGGGAACCCTATCGTGGTTCTGGGAGGGAGGGGCAGGGGTGAGGGCAGAAGTGCGGGAGATAGAACGGACACGGTCGAGGGCCGTGTCAACCACAGTAGAGGGGAATCCTCGGTTGCGGAAAAAGGAAGACATGTCTGAAGCACTGGTGTGGAAGGTGGCATCGTCAGAGCAGATACGGCGGAGGCGGAGAAACTGGGAGAATGGAATAGAGTCCTTACAGGAAGCGGGGTGGGAGGAAGTGTAGTCCAGGTAGCTGTGGGAGTCTGTGGGCTTATAGTGGATGTTGGTCGATAGCCTATCCCCAGAAATGGAGACAGAGAAGTCGAGAAAGGGAAGGGAAGAGTCGGAGATGGAACATGTGAAGGTGAGGGAAGGGTGGAAATTGGAGGCAAAGTGAATGAAATTTAGTTAAGGGTGAGAGCAGGAAACGGCACCGATACAGTCATCGATGTACCGGACCAGCTGACTGGTCCCAATGCAGAGCCTGTAGCGGTGGCCTTTCCCTTTAAGGGAGGGAGGAGCCTCGGAACACGGCAACACTGCACCACTACCATCCCGCCTGCGTCCTTTAGCGCTCCAGGAAGGAAGTGGAGCACTTGATTTAGTGCTCCACATCCTTCCTGGAGCACAAAACCCAATTTCATGAAAGCTGGGAATCATTCGCGCCTGCGCTGAGTTTCCCAGAGGAGCCTCACCAGATTCCAATTTGGGATGAACCTGGTTTGTAGGGTTAGGAGATGTTGAGGGGAATGAAGTCTTCCCTTGTCGTGTTGCTGTTGGAACATCAGATGTTTGCTTTATGTCAGTCTCGGCAGGTCTGTTCTCATTGGTGAGGAAGGATGAAGATCGCTGTGATTGGACAGAGCCTCTTCGGCCAAGAGGTGTACAAGGAACTCAAAAAGGCGGGACATGAGATTGTTGGAATATTCACAATCCCGGACAAAGATGGCAAAGAGGATCTTCTCGGTGGGTACGGTCCCGCGGTGGGTGTGGTCTCTCTGGGTGGGAGTGGTCTCTCTGGGTGGGAGCGGTCTCTCTGGGTGGGTGCGGTCTCTCTGGGTGGGTGTGGTCTCTCTGGGTGGAGTCTCTGGGTGGGTGCGGTCTCTCTGGGTGGGTGCGGTCTCTGGGTGGGTGCAGTCTCTCTGGGTGGGTGCGGTCTCTCTGGGTGGGTGCGGTCTCTCTGGGTGGGTGCGGTCTCTCTGGGTGGGTGCGGTCTCTCTGGGTGGAGTCTCTGGGTGGGAGCGGTCTCTGGGTGGGTGTGGTCTCTGGGTGGAGTCTCTGGGTGGGTGCGGTCTCTCTGGATGGGTGCAGTCTCTCTGGGTGGGTGCGGTCTCTCTGGGTGGGAGCGGTCTCTGTGGGTGGGAGCGGTCTCTGTGGGTGGGAGCGGTCTCTGTGGGTGGAGTCTCTGGGTGGGTGCGGTCTCTCTGGGTGGGAGCGGTCTCTGTGGGTGGGTGCGGTCTCTCTGGGTGGGAGCGGTCTCTGTGGGTGGAGTCTCTGGGTGGGTGCAGTCTCTCTGGGTGGGTGCGGTCTCTCTGGGTGGGTGTGGTCTCTCTGGGTGGGAGTGGTCTCTCTGGGTGGGAGCGGTCTCTCTGGGTGGGTGCAGTCTCTCTGGGTGGGAGCGGTCTCTCTGGGTGGGTGCGGTCTCTCTGGGTGGGTGCGGTCTCTCTGTGTGGGTGCAGTCTCTCTGGGTGGGTGCGGTCTCTCTGGGTGGGAGCGGTCTCTCTGGGTGGGTGCGGTCTCTCTGGGTGGGTGCGGTCTCTCTGGGTGGGAGCGGTCTCTCTGGGTGGGAGTGGTCTCTCTGGGTGGGTGCGGTCTCTCTGTGTGGGTGCAGTCTCTCTGGGTGGGTGCGGTCTCTCTGGGTGGGAGCGGTCTCTCTGGGTGGGTGCGGTCTCTCTGGGTGGGTGCGGTCTCTCTATGTGGGTGCAGTCTCTCTGGGTGGGTGCGGTCTCTCTGGGTGGGTGCGGTCTCTCTGGGTGGGTGCAGTCTCTGTGGGTGGAGTCTCTGGGTGGGTGCGGTCTCTCTGGGTGGGTGCGGTCTCTCTGGGTGGAGTCTCTGGGTGGGAGCGGTCTCTGGGTGGGTGTGGTCTCTCTGGGTGGAGTCTCTGGGTGGGTGCGGTCTCTCTGGATGGGTGCGGTCTCTCTGGGTGGGTGCGGTCTCTCTGGGTGGGAGCGGTCTCTCTGGGTGGGTGCGGTCTCTCTGGGTGGGTGCGGTCTCTCTATGTGGGTGCAGTCTCTCTGGGTGGGTGCGGTCTCTCTGGGTGGGAGCGGTCTCTCTGGGTGGGTGCGGTCTCTCTGGGTGGGTGCGGTCTCTCTATGTGGGTGCAGTCTCTCTGGGTGGGTGCAGTCTCTCTGGGTGGGTGCGGTCTCTGGGTGGAGTCTCTGGGTGGGTGCGGTCTCTGGGTGGGTGCGGTCTCTCTGGGTGGGTGCGGTCTCTCTGGGTGGGTGCGGTCTCTGGGTGGGTGCGGTCTCTCTGGGTGGGTGCGGTCTCTCTGGGTGGGTGCGGTCTCTCTATGTGGTTGCTGTCTCTCGCTCGGTACGATCTGCCTAAAGGTACAGTGGACATTGAACTTTAAGAAGCAAATTACCGAAGCATTAAATCTGTGATAAAGTTCCCCTCCGAGTCACACACCACCCTGACTTGGGAATATATCGGCCGATCCTTCATCGTCGCTGGGTCGAAATCCTGGAACTCCCTCCCTAACAGCACTGTGGGAGCACCTTCGCCACACGGACTGCAGCGGTTCAAGAAGTCGGCTCACCACCACCTTCTCAAGGGCAATTAGGGATGGGCAATAAATGCTGGCCTTGCCAGCGATGCCCACATCCCGAGAATAAGTAATACAAGTTATATAATGAGCAAGATCTGTAGCATTGGCTGACTTTGTTCCCCTTCCTAATCTGTGACAGTGAGGCCAATTAGCTGTTTCCCTGACTGAGATCAGCATAGACCGCAAATTGCCGTGGGTACCTTCATGGGCTGCGGGACTCAGCACTCGACTCCAGACCTCATTACAGCCTTGGTCCAAACATGGATAAAAGAGCTGAATTCCAGAGGTGAGGTGAGAGTGACTGCCCTCGACATCAAGGCAGCATTTGACCGAGTGTGGTATCAAGGAGCCCGAGTAAAACTGAAGTCAATGGGAATCGGGAGGGGGGAAAACTCTCCACTGGCTGGAGTCATTCCTAGCACAAAGGAAGATGGTTGTGGTTGTTGGAGGCCAATCATCTCAGCCCCAGGACATCGCTGCAGCAGTTCCTCAGGGCAGTGTCCTAAGGCCCAACCATCTTCAGCTGCTTCAACAATGACCCTCCCTTCATCATAAGGTCAGAAATGGGGATGTTCGCTGATGACTGCACAGTGTTCAGCACCATTCACAACTCCTCAGATAATGAAGCAGTCCATGCCCGCATGCAACAAGACCTGGACAACATTCAGGCTTATGCTGATAAGTGGCAGGTAACATTCGCGCCACACAAGGGCCAGGCAATGACTATCTCCAACAAGCGAGAGTCTAACCACCGCCCCTTGACATTCAACGGCATTACCATCGCCGAATCCCCCACCATCAACATCCTGGGGGTCACCATTGACCAGAAACTTAGCTGGACCAGCCACATAAATACTGTGGCAGCAAGAGCAGGTCAGAGGCTGGGTATTTTGTGGCGAGTGTCTCACCTCCTGACTCCCCAAAGCCTTTCCACCATCTACAAGGCACAAGTCAGGAGTGTGATGGAATACTCTCCACTTGCCTGGGTGAGTGCAGCTCCAACAACACTCAAGAAGCTCGATACCATGCAGGACAAAGCAGCCCGCTTGATTGGCACCCCATCCACCACCTTAAACATTCCCTCCCTCCACCACCGGCGTACCGTGGCTGCAGTGTGTACCATCGACAAGATGCACTGCAACAACTCACCAAGGCTTCTTCAGCAGCATCTCCCAAACCCGCGACCTCTTCCACCTAGAAGGACAAGGGCAGCAGGCGCATGGGAACACCACCACCTCCAAGTTCCCCTCCAAGTCACACACCATCCTGACTTGGAAATATATCGCTGTTCCTTCATCGTCGCTGGGTCAAAATCCTGGAACTCACTCCCTACCCGCGCTGTGGGAGCACCTTCACCACACGGACTGCAGCGGTTCAAGAAGGCGGCTCACCACCACCTTCTCGAGGGGTAACTAGGGATGGGCAATAAATGCCGGCCTTGCCAGCGACGCCCACATCCTGTGAATTAATTTTAAAAAACTTGAACAGGCTGGGGCTCTTTTCTCTAGAAGAGAGAAGGCTGAGAGGTGACCTGATCGAGGTCTTTAAGATTATGAAGGGGTTTGATAGGATAGACGTAGAGAAGATGTTTCCACTTGTGGGGGAGACCAGAACTAGGGGCCAGAAATATAAGAGAGTCACTGATAAATCCACTGGGGAATTCAGGAGAAACTTCTTTACCCAGAGAGTGGTGAGAATGTGGAACTCGCTACCACAGGGAGTGGTTGAGGCGAAGAGCAGAGATACATTTAAGGGGAAGCTGGATAAACACGAGGGAGAAAGGAACAGAAGGGTATGGTGATGGGGTGAGATGAAGAGGGTGGGAGGAGGCTGGTGTGGAGCAGAAACACCGGCACAGAGCAGAGGGGTCGAATGGCCTGTTTCTGTGCTGTAGATTCTATTTACCACACGAGGGGGCGGCGTTTACCTACTTGTGCCGAGGGAGCAGCGCGCCCGTTAGAAAGAGCCACTTTCGGTCTGTGACTGAGGAGCTGCTTTGCCTCGAATAACCTCTGTGACGTTTCCTCCATCAGCCGCAGAAGGTGTGAAGGACGGTACCCGTGTGTTCAAGTACACCCGCTGGCGCATGAAAGGGAAGGCGATCGCAGAGGTGGTGAGCGAGTACTCGAGCCTCGGAGCGGAGCTGAACGTGCTGCCTTTCTGCTCCCAGTTCATTCCCATGGAAGTGATTGACTTCCCCAAGCATGGGTCCATCATCTACCATCCATCGCTGCTGCCCAGGCACCGGGGAGCCTCCGCTATCAACTGGTAAGGGCAACCTGGAAAATTAGGAGAATGAACCTTTATAAATCACTGGGGAGGCCCCAGCTGGAATATTGTGTCCAATTCTGGGCCCCGCACTTTAGGAAGGATGTCAGGGCCTTGGAGAGGGTGCGGAGGAGATTTACTGGAATGGTTCCAGGGATGAGGGACTTCAGTGATGTGGAGAGACTGGAGAAGCTGGGGTTGTTCTCCTTAGAGCAGAGAAGGTTAAGGGGAGATTTAATCGAGGTGTTCAAAATCAAGAGGGGTTTTAATGGAGTAAATAAGGAGAAACTGTTTCCAGTGGCAGGAGGGTCGGTAACCAGAGGACACAGAGTGAAGATAATCGGCAAAAGAACCAGAGGGGAGATGAGGAGAATTTCAATACTCAGCGAGTTGTTGTGATCTGGAATGCACTGCCTGAAAGGGCGGTGGAAGCAGATTCAATAGTAACTTTCAAAAGGGAATTGGATAAATACTTTGTGGTAAACCACTGTTTGTATTCCACTGTGTACATGCCTGGACATGCCTCGGCTGACTCCTCCCACAAGTCCTAGTATAAAGGTGACTGCTCCCCAGCCCTTTGTATTCTGGACCGGTCGACCACTCGAGGCAGACCTTCATTCTTTTGTTAATAAAAGCCTTTAGTTACTCTCTTAACTCTCAGTCTTTTATGAGTAATTGATAGCGCATCAATTTTATTAACAAAATTTTTATCATGGAGAAGATCCTCACACCAGCATGCCTGGACTTAGATCATCGGGAGGCGGACTCATCCACCAAGTTTACTCACTGGCTTAAGTGTTTCGAAAAATTCCTGACCGCCTCCGCAGCAATCAAATCGGACGAGGACAAACTGGATGTCCTGACCTCCAAAGTGAACCACCGAGTGTACTCGGTCATCCAAGACGCGACCTCGTACGCGGACGCTATCAAGCTCCTCAAGGACCAGTACACGCGCCCAGTGAACGAAGTGTACGCCAGGCACCTTCTGGGGAGTCGTAAACAACAACCTGGGGAATCGACCGAGGAATACCTTCAGGCACTGTCTGTGCTTGGCCGGGCCTGTGGTTGTAAGGATGTAAAGGCCGCCGTGTACACAGAGGAACTTATCCGGGACGCTTTTGTAGCGGGCCACAGATCCAATTACACCCGACAGCGACTGTTGGAGCAGAGTGACCTCGACCTCAACAAGGCCTCTGAACTCGCACTATCATTGGATGCAGCCTACCGGGGCATGGATGCCTACCCCTCTGCACCGTGGACGCCGCGGGGAATGACAGCCTGGGACACGGTAGGACCGCCTCATAGCGCCGTGCCACCCCAGCCACACCCCAGCAACGGCCCAACTACCGCAGCAGTGTCCCAAGGCCAGACAGCAGTGCCCCAAGGCCAGAAATGCTACTTCTGTGGCCAGGCAAAACACCCCAGAGCGCGCTGCCCGGCGAAAAACGCGATCTGCTCGGGCTGCGGGAAGAAGGGACACTACGCTAGCGTCTGCAGGGCCAAAGCCACCCCGAACCCCAGCAGCGCCGCGTGTGGGCCATGCGGGCCGCCATCTTGGGCCTCCCCGGCCATGTACGAACCACCGGTACAGCAGCCATTTTGGACGCCTCCAGCCACATGGGGATCATGGACGCCGCCATCTTGGACGACAGCCGGAACGCAGCAGGCCCCCAACACCGCCTCATCTGATACCCGCAGCGACACACCGACCCCTACGCTGGCATCCGTTACACTGGACCAAGCGAGACCGCACCAGCTGGCCAGTTCCACAATGGACATTAAGGTAAATGGTCACGATACAATCTGCCTTTTTGACTCTGGGAGCACGGAGAGCTTCATCCACCCCGACACGGTGCGGCGTTGCTCTCTCCCAGTCCTGCCTGCGCCCAGCGGATTTCTATGGCCTCCGAGTCCCAGTCGGCGGACATCGGCGGCTACTGCGTGGTGACACTCGTAGTAGACAGGACTGTGTACGATCATTTTAAACTTCTGGTCCTGCCCGACCTCTGCGCTGCCGTCCTGCTGGGGTTAGATTTTCAGTGCCACCTTAAAAGTGTTACGATGGCGTACGGTGGACCCCTACCCCCACTCACAGTCCGCAGCCAGCAGCTTCCAAATTGCCCGCCGCGCACCAGGTGCAACCTCTCCACACTCAGAGTCACCCCCCCCCCACTGTTTGCTAACCTCACCCCCGACTGTAAGCCCATCGCCACAAAGAGCAGGCGATACAGTGCCGGGGACAGGGTTTTCATTAAAACCGAAGTGGAGCGGCTCCTGAAGGAAGGGATTATTGAGGGCAGCACCAGCCCCTGGCGAGCCCAGGTTGTGGTCGTTAAGACTGGCGAGAAGCAGCGCCTGGTCATCGACTACAGCCAGACAATAAATCGCTACACCCTGCTGGACGCCTACCCACTCCCCCGCATAGCTGATATGGTCAACCAGATCGCGCAGTACCGCGTCTTCTCGACCATTGACCTGAAATCAGCGTACCACCAGCTCCCTATCCGCCCTGAGGACCGCCAGTATACTGCCTTTGAGGCAAACGGCCGCCTCTATCACTTCCTTAGGGTTCCCTTTGGCGTCACCAACGGGGTCTCCGTCTTCCAAAGGGAGATGGACCGGATGGTATTGCAGGCCACTTTCCCATATCTGGACAATGTGACCATCTGCGGCCGTGACTTGCAGGACCATGACGCAAACCTCGAAAAATTCCTCTGCACCGCCCAACTCCTGAACCTGACATATAACAAGGAGAAGTGCATATTCCGCACAAACCGCCTCGCCATCCTTGGCTGTGTTGTGGAACACGGAGTCATCGGCCCCGACCCCGACCGGATGCGTCCCCTTATGGAACTCCCACTGCCCCACTGCCTCAAGGCCCTGAAGAGGTGCCTAGGGTTTTTCTCCTATTACGCCCAGTGGGTCCCCTACTATGCGGACAAGGCCCGTCCGCTGATCAAGTCCACCTCTTTTCCCTTGACGGCAGAGGCCCGCTTAGCCTTCCACCGTATCAAGGAGGACATTGCCAAAGCCACCATGCACGCAGTGGACGAATCCATCCCCTTCCAGGTGGAAAGCGACGCGTCCGACTTTGCCCTGGCCGCTACCCTCAATCAGGCGGGGAGACCCGTGGCCTTCTTTTCACGAACCCTCCAAGGCCCGGAGACCAGACACTCCGCTGTTGAGAAGGAGGCCCAGGCGATTGTGGAGGCTGTGCGTCATTGGAGGCACTACCCGGCCGGAAAACGATTTACCCTGCTCACTGACCAGCGTTCAGTTGCTTTCATGTTTAACAACAAGCAGAGGGGCAAAATCAAAAATGACAAGATCTTGAGGTGGAGAATCGAACTTTCCACCTACAATTACGAGATCTTGTACCGGCCCGGGAAGCTCAATGAACCCTCGGATGCGCTATCGCGTGGCACCTGCGCCAGCGCGCAGATCGATAGACTGCGGGCCCTCCACAATGACCTCTGCCACCCGGGGGTCACCAGGTTCTTCCACTTCATCAAGGCCCGCAACCTGCCTTACTCTATTGAGGAGGTCAGGACCATGACCAGGAACTGCCAAGTCTGCGCTGAGCGCAAACCGCACTTTTATAGACCAGACAGGGCCCACCTGATAAAAGCCACTCGCCCCTTCGAGCGCCTGAGCGTTGATTTTAAAGGGCCTCTCCCCTCCTCCGACCGCAATGTGTACTTCCTCAATATTATTGATGAGTACTCCTGTTTCCCGTTCGCCATCCCCTGCCCGGACATGACCAGTGCCACGGTCATTAAATGTCTGAACGACCTCTTCACCCTGTTCGGTTTCCCCAGCTATATCCATAGCGACCGGGGCTCATCATTTATGAGCGACGAACTCCGTCAGTACCTGCTAACTAGGGGTATTGCCACAAGCAGGACCACCAGTTACAACCCCCGGGGGAACGGACAGGTGGAAAGAGAAAATGCGACAGTTTGGAAGGCCGCCCTGCTAGCCTTAAAGTCTAGGGCCTAGAAATTGGGTTTTGGCTTAGCCAGGGCTTTAGCGCCGGAAATTAGTGCCGGCGCTAAGTCCCCTGCGCGCGCCAAAAATTCAGTGGCGCCGCGCCCAAACGGCTGCCGGCGCTACTGAAGGGTCTTAGCGCCTGGAAAAGGGCGCTAACTGCCGTTTCACGCCGCAATTCCGGCGCTGCGGCACCCGATGCGGTGCGGCAGGCTGGGGAAGTGCAGGCCTCCTCCTTCCGTTAAGGAGGAGCTGCCTGCACCCGGCCGCGGCCCGCGCAAATCTGCTTAAAAATGAGCCTGGCACCTCGGACAAGTGCCGGGCTTGCATCTGTTCCGGGGGGGGTGGGGAGAGAAGTCCGGGGAGGGAGCTGCGGGCAGGCGGCCAGCGGGAAAGCGGCCAGCCGCCGCGGGGCCTTTAATGCGCCGGCGCTAACTGCAGTAAGGCACCTCTGACAAAACGCTGGTTGCGGCTGCCACGGGCGAGGCGGCCGCAACTCAATTTCGGAGTTCGGGTGGGTTACCACGGCAACCGGGACGCTGCGCACACCGATGACGTCATCGGTGCCGGCGCAGCGCTACCGGAGCAACGCCGATTTAGGGCCCCAGGGAATTTCACTACTGGCCATAACTCCGGCGCAAGGCCCTCTAGCGCCTCAAATGAGGCGCTAAGGCTACTGAATTTTCAGCCGTAGGGGCCTTCCAACCTCCCGCTGGCAGGATGTGCTCCCCGATGCGCTCCACTCTATTCGGTCACTGCTCTGCACTGCCACTAACGCCACCCCTCATGAGAAAATGTTTGTCTTCCCAAGGAAGTCCACATCGGGGACATCGCTACCGCCATGGCTGACGTCCCCAGGGCCGGTCCTACTGAGAAGACACGTGAGGACCCATAAAATGGACCCCCTGGTCGAGAGGGTCGACCTCCTCCACGCCAACCCCCAGTATGCTTACATTGCATACCCGGACGGGCGGGAGGACACAGTCTCCATAAGAGACCTTGCACCCTCGGGGGCCGCAGTAACCCACTACTCACTACCACCCCCCCCACGACCTGATATCCAGCCCCAGCAGACGGCAGGCCTGGGCCCCGCGACCCGCTCGACATCTACGAGGACGACACGCCTGTGCCACAGCCTACGCAGGACTCGACGCCGGAAGCTCCACTACCCCTGCCGTTGCCACGCCGATCACAGCGGCAGACAAGACCTCCGGAGAGACTCCAATACACTAACTTCTAATACACTTCACCCCGCCGGACTCAATTTTAAACAAGGGGTGAATGTGGTAAACCACTGTTTGTATTCCACTGTGTACATGCCTGGACATGCCTCGGCTGACTCCTCCCACAAGTCCTAGTATAAAGGTGACTGCTCCCCAGCCCTTTGTATTCTGGACCGGTCGACCACTCGAGGCAGACCTTCATTCTTTTGTTAATAAAAGCCTTTAGTTACTCTCTTAACTCTCAGTCTTTTATGAGTAATTGATAACGCATCATACTTAACATCATACAACACAGAAGAAAGCCATTCGGCCCATCCTGCCTGTGCCGGCTCTTTGAACGAGCTCTCCAATTAGCCCCACTCCCCCGGCTCTTTCCCCAGAGCCCTGAAAATGTTCCGTTTCATGTATATGAAACACACACACTGACACTGACACACACACTGACACTGACACACTGACACTGACACACACACTGACACTGACACACACACTGACACACACACTGACACACACACTGACACACACACTGACACTGACACACACACTGACACACACACTGACACTGACACTGACACACACACACTGACACACACACTGACACTGACACACTGACACTGACACACACACACTGACACTGACACACACACACTGACACTGACACACACACTGACACTGACACACACACTGACACACACACTGACACTGACACTGACACACACACTGACACTGACACACACACTGACACTGACACACACACTGACACACACACTGACACTGACACTGACACACACACTGACACTGACACTGACACTGACACACACACTGACACTGACACACACACTGACACACACACTGACACACACACTGACACTGACACACACACTGACACACACACTGACACACACACTGACACTGACACACACACTGACACACACACTGACACTGACACACACACTGACACACACACTGACACTGACACTGACACACACACACTGACACTGACACACACACACTGACACTGACACACACACTGACACTGACACACACACTGACACTGACACTGACACACACACTGACACTGACACTGACACTGACACACACACTGACACTGACACACACACTGACACACACACTGGCACACACACTGACACTGACACTGACACTGACACACACACTTACACTGACGCACACACTGACACACACACTGACACACACACTGACACTGACACACACACACACCGACACACACACTGACACTGACACACACACACTGACACACACACACTGACACACACACACACACTGACACACACACACTGACACACACACTGACACTGACACACACACACTGACACTGACACACACACTGACACACACACTGACACTGACACTGACACACACACTGACACACACACTGACACTGACACACACACACACACACTGACACTGACACACACACTTACACTGACACACACACTGATACACACACTGACACTGACACACACACTGACACTGACACACACACTGACACACACACTGACACACACACACACTGACACTGACACACACACACTGACACACACACACTGACACACACACACACAGACACACACACTGACACACACACACTGACACACACACTGACACTGACACACACACTGACACACACACTGATACACACACACACTGACACACACACTTACACTGACACACACACTGATACACACACTGACACTGACACACACACTGACACTGACACACACACACTGACACACACACACTGACACACACACTGACACTGACACACACACACTGACACTGACACACACACTGACACACACACTGACACTGACACTGACACACACACTGACACACACACTGACACTGACACACACACACACACACTGACACTGACACACACACTTACACTGACACACACACTGATACACACACTGACACTGACACACACACTGACACTGACACACACACTGACACACACACACACTGACACACACACTGACACTGACACACACACACTGACACACACACACTGACACACACACACACAGACACACACACTGACACACACACACTGACACACACACTGACACTGACACACACACTGACACACACACTGATACACACACACACTGACACACACACTTACACTGACACACACACTGATACACACACTGACACTGACACACACACACACTGACACACACACTTACACTGACACACACACTGACACACACACACAGACACACACACTGACACACACACACTGACACACACACACACTGACACTGACACACACACTGACACACACACTGACACTGACACACACACTGACACTGACACACACACTGACACACACACTGACACTGACACACACACTGACACACACACTGACACTGACACACACACTGATACACACACACTGACACTGACACACACACTGACACACACACTGACACTGACACACACACTGACACTGACACACACCCGACATACACTCAATAGCGATCAGGAGTGGGAGCTCTGGAAGATTTTATCTCTCTGGAACCCACAGGCACAAACTGGATTGTAGCGTCCCCTACTGTCACAGACAGGGCATCAGACTGGGGACTTTCCTCATCTGTAGAATTACACCTGGTAAATAAACACAGTTTGTTACAATGTCTATGTTGGTGTTTATTGCAAGGGGGTTGGAGTATAAGAGTGAGGAAGTCTTGCTCCAATTGTACAGGGCCTTGGTGAGACCACACCTGGAGTACTGGGCACAGTTTTGGTCTCCTTATCTAAGGAAGGATATACTTGGTTTAGCGGGAGGGCAACGAAGGTTCACGAGATTGATTCCTGGGATGAGAGGGCTGTCCTATGAGGAGAGATTGTGTAGAATGGGCCGATACTCTCTGGAGTTTAGAAGAATGAGAGGTGATCTCATTGAAACATACAAGATTCTGAGGGGGATTGACAGGGTAGATGCTGAGAGGTTGTTTCCCCCTGGCTGGAGAGTCTAGAACCAGGGGTCACAGTCTCAGGATAAGGGGTCGGCCATTGAGGACTGAGATGAGGAATTTCTTCACTCAGAGGGCGGTGAATCTTTGGAATTCTCTGCCCCAGAGGGCTGTGGAGGCTCAGTCGTTGAGTATATTCAAGGCTGAGATCGATAGATTTTTGGACTCTCGGGGAATCGAGGGATATGGAGATCGGGCGGGAAAGTGGAGTTGAGGTCGATGATCAGCCATGATCTTATTGAATGACGGAGCAGGCTCGAGGGGCCGAATGGCCGACTCCAGCTCCTATTCCTTATGTTCTTATGTCTGATTTACTTGATTTTTCCCAGGACTCTGATGCACGGAGATAAGAAAGGAGGGTTCAGTATTTTCTGGGCCGATGATGGATTGGACACGGGTCCCATTCTCATTCAGAAGGAGTGTGAGGTCTTTCCCGATGATACCATTAACACCATATACAAGAGATTCCTCTTCCCCGAAGGAATCAAAGGCATGGTAAGGATCATGTGATGCACTGAGTCACACGGTGCAGCCCCTTTCCACAATGTTAGGTCAATATTATCCAAGTTATAGAGAGAGACTGAGACATACTGAGAGAGACGGACAGAGAAACAGATTGAGATATTTAGATATACTGAGAGATTGAGGTCAACTGGAATGTAGGAAACGTGGCACTAATTGGTGCACAGCAAGCTCCCACAAACAACAATGTGATCATGACCAGATAATCTGGTTTAGTGATGTTGATTGAGGGATAAATATTGGCCCCAGGACTCCGGGAGAACTCCCCCTGCTCTTCTTCGAACAGAGGCCATGGGACCTTTTACGTCCACCTGAGAGGGAAGATGGGGCCTCGGTTTAATGACTCGTCCGAAAGACGGCACCTCCGACAGTGCAGCACTCCCTCAGTACTGCCTCTCCCACAGTGCAGTGCTCCCTCAGTACTGCCCCTCCTAGAGTGCAGCGCTCCCTCAGTACTGCCCCTCCAACAGAGCAGCGCTCCCTCCGTACTGTCCCTCCTAGAGCGCAGCGCTCCCTCAGTACTGCCCCTCCAACAGTGCAGCGCTCCCTCAGTACTGCCCCTCCTAGAGTGCAGCGCTCCCTCAGTACTGCCCCTCCGACAGTGCAGCGCTCCCTCAGTACTGCCCCTCCGACAGTGCAGCGCTCCCTCAGTACTGCCCCTCCTAGAGTGCAGCGCTCCCTCAGTACTACCCCTCCAACAGTGCAGCGCTCCCTCAGTACTGTCCCTCCTAGAGCGCAGCGCTCCCTCAGTACTGCCCCTCCGACAGTGCGGCACTCCCTCAGTACTGCCCCTCCAACAGTGCAGTGCTCCCTCAGAACTGCCCCTCTGACAGTGCGGAGCTCCCTCAGTACTGCCCCTCCGACAGTGCAGTGCTCCCTCAGAACTGCCCCTCCGACAGTGCGGCGCTCCCTCAGTACTGCCACTCCGACAGTGCGGAGCTCCCTCAGAACTGCCCCTCTGACAGTGCGGAGCTCCCTCAGTACTGCCCCTCCGACAGTGCGGAGCTCCCTCAGAACTGCCCCTCTGACAGTGCGGAGCTCCCTCAGAACTGCCCCTCTGACAGTGCGGAGCTCCCTCAGTACAGCAATGGATTAGAGTGTCAGCCTGGATTATGAGCTCAAGTCTCTGGAGTGGGACTTGAACACGACCTTATGATTCAGAGGCGAGAGAGAGAGAGCGACCCACTGAGCCACAGCTGACACCTCGGGTTGACACTGGCTGTCCTGAGACAGAGGGGATCAGGAGTAGTCAGATAGCTGTCATGGACAATGTGTTTGACCTGTTTGCAGGTAGAATCTGTGGGGCTCATCGCCGCTGGGAATGCCCCAAGAATCACACAGTCAACAGAAGGAGTCACTTACGAGGGAATACAGAAGAAAGAAAATGCGAAGGTATGGATTCCTTTTTAGTTAAGGTTCAATTATGATATTTTCCCTTTTATGCTTTTTTTTGGAATAAATGTGTTAGTGCTGACATCACCAGGAAAAACTGGCTGGGAGTAGTTACTGAGTGACAGTGTGAGGGAGCTGGATTAACATCAGTAGAGATACAGTCAGTAACACAGGGCACTGGGGGAGAGGGGTTACTGAGTGACAGTGTGAGGGAGCTGGATTAACATCAGTAGAGATACAGTCAGTAACACAGGGCACTGGGGGAGAGGGGTTACTGAGTGACAGTGTGAGGGAGCTGGATTAACATCAGTAGAGATACAGTCAGTAACACAGGGCGCTGGGGGGAAGAGGGGTTACTGAGTGACAGTGTGAAGGAGCTGGATTAACATCAGTAGAGATACAGTCAGTAACACAGGTCGCTGGGGGAGAGGGGTTACTGAGTGACAGTGTGAGGGAGCTGGATTAACATCAGTAGAGATACAGTCAGTAACACAGGGCACTGGGGGAGAGGGGTTACTGAGTGACAGTGTGAGGGAGCTGGATTAACATCAGTAGAGATACAGTCAGTAACACAGGGCGCTGGGGGGAGAGGGGTTACTGAGTGACAGTGTGAAGGAGCTGGATTAACATCAGTCGAGATACAGTCAGTAACACAGGGTGCTGGGGGAGAGGGGTTACTGAGTGACAGTGTGAGGGAGCTGGATTAACATCAGTAGAGAGACAGTCAGTAACACAGGGCGCTGGGGGAGAGGGGTTACTGAGTGACAGTGTGAGGGAGCTGGATTAATATCAGTAGAGATACAGTCAGTGTCACAGGGCACTGGGGGAGAGGAGTTACTGAGTGACAGTGTGAGAGAGCTGGATTAACATCAGTAGAGATACAGTCAGTAACACAGGGTGCTGGGGGAGAGGGGTTACTGAGTGACAGTGTGAGAGAGCTGGATTAACAACAATAGAGATACAGTCAGTGTCACAGGGCACTGGGGGAGAGGGGTTACCGAGTGACAGTGTGAGGGAGCTGGATTAACATCAGTAGCGATACAGTCAGTAACACAGGGCGCTGGGGGAGAGGGGTTACTGAGTGACAGTGTGAGGGAGCTGGATTAACAACAATAGAGATACAGTCAGTGACACAGAGCGCTGGGGGAGAGGGGTTACTGAGTGACAGTGTGAGGGAGCTGGATTAACTTCAGTAGAGATAGAGCCAGTAACACAGGTCGCTGGGGGAGAGGGGTTACTGAGTGACAGTGTGAGGGAGCTGGATTAACATCAGTAGAGATATAGTCAGTAACACGGCGCTGGGGGAGAGGGGTTACTGAGTGACAGTGTGAGGGAGCTGGATTAACATCAGCAGAGATACAGTCAGTAACACAGGGTGCTGGGGGAGAGGGGTTACTGAGTGACAGTGTGAGGGAGCTGGATTAACATCAGTACAGATACAGTCTGTAACACAGGGGGCTGGGGGAGAGGGGTTACTGAGTGACAGTGTGAGAGAGCTGGATTAACATCAGTGGAGATACAGTCAGTAACACAGGGCGCTGGGGGAGAGGGGTTACTGAGTGACAGTGTGAGGGAGCTGAATTAACATCAGTAGAGATACAGTCAGTAACACAGGGCGCTGGGGGAGAGGGGTTACTGGGTGACAGTGTGAGGGAGCTGGATTAACATCAGTAGAGATACAGTCAGTAACACAGGGCGCTGGGGGAGAGGGGTTACTGAGTGACAGTGTGAGGGAGCTGGATTAACATCAGTGGAGATACAGTCAGTAACACAGGGCACTGGGGGAGAGGGGTTACTGAGTGACAGTGTGAGGGAGCTGGATTAACATCAGTGGAGATACAGTCAGTAACACAGGGTGCTGGGGGAGAGGGGTTACTGAGTGACAGTGTGAGGGAGCTGGATTAACATCAGTGGAGATACAGTCAGTAACACAGGGTGCTGGGGGAGAGGGGTTACTGAGTGACAGTGTGAGGGAGCTGGATTAACATCAGTACAGATACAGTCTGTAACACAGGGGGCTGGGGGAGAGGGGTTACTGAGTGACAGTGTGAGAGAGCTGGATTAACATCAGTGGAGATACAGTCAGTAACACAGGGCGCTGGGGGAGAGGGGTTACTGAGTGACAGTGTGAGGGAGCTGAATTAACATCATTAGAGATACAGTCAGTAACACAGGGCGCTGGGGGAGAGGGGTTACTGGGTGACAGTGTGAGGGAGCTGGATTAACATCAGTAGAGATACAGTCAGTAACACAGGGCGCTGGGGGAGAGGGGTTACTGAGTGACAGTGTGAGGGAGCTGGATTAACATCAGTGGAGATACAGTCAGTAACACAGGGCACTGGGGGGAGAGGGGTTACTGAGTGACAGTGTGAGGGAGCTGGATTAACATCAGTAGAGATACAGTCAGTAACACAGGGCGCTGGGGGAGAGGGGTTACTGAGTGACAGTGTGAGGGAGCTGGATTAACATCAGTAGAGATACAGTCAGTGACACAGGGCACTGGGGGAGAGGGGTTACTGAGTGACAGTGTGTGGGAGTTGGATTAACATCAGTAGAGATACAGTCAGTGACACAGGGCACTGGGGGAGAGGGGTTACTGAGTGACAGTGTGAGGGAGCTGGATTAACATCAGTAGAGATACAGTCAGTGACACAGGGCGCTGGGGGAGAGGGGTTACTGAGTGAGAGTGTGAGGGAGCTGGATTAACATCAGTAGAGATACAGTCAGTGACACAGGGCGCTGGGGGAGAGGGGCTACTGAGTGACAGTGTGAGGGAGCTGGATCAACATCAGTAGAGATACAGTCAGTAACCCAGGGCGCTGGGGGAGAGGGGTTACTGAGTGGCAGTGTGAGGGAGCTGGATTAACATCAGTAGATATACAGTCAGTAACACAGGGCGCTGGGGGAGAGGGGTTACTGAGTGACAGTGTGAGGGAGCTGGATTAACATCAGTGGAGATACAGTCAGTAACACAGGGCACTGGCGGAGAGGGGTTACTGAGTGACAGTGTGAAGGAGCTGGATTAACATCAGTGGAGATACAGTCAGTGACACAGGGTGCTGGGGGAGAGGGGTTACTGAGTGACAGTGTGAGGGAGCTGGATTAACATCAGTACAGATACAGTCTGTAACACAGGGGGCTGGGGGAGAGGGGTTACTGAGTGACAGTGTGAGAGAGCTGGATTAACATCAGTGGAGATACAGTCAGTAACACAGGGCGCTGGGGGAGAGGGGTTACTGAGTGACAGTGTGAGGGAGCTGAATTAACATCAGTAGAGATACAGTCAGTAACACAGGGCGCTGGGGGAGAGGGGTTACTGGGTGACAGTGTGAGGGAGCTGGATTAACATCGGTAGAGATACAGTCAGTAACACAGGGCGCTGGGGGAGAGGGGTTACTGAGTGACAGTGTGAGGGAGCTGGATTAACATCAGTGGAGATACAGTCAGTAACACAGGGCACTGGGGGAGAGGGGTTACTGAGTGACAGTGTGAGGGAGCTCGGTTAACATCAGTAGAGATACAGTCAGTGACACAGGGCGCTGGGGGAGAGGGGTTACTGAGTGAGAGTGTGAGGGAGCTGGATTAACATCAGTAGAGATACAGTCAGTGACACAGGGCGCTGGGGGAGAGGGGCTACTGAGTGACAGTGTGAGGGAGCTGGATTAACATCAGTAGAGATACAGTCAGTGACACAGGGCGCTGGGGGAGAGGGGTTACTGAGTGGCAGTGTGAGGGAGCTGGATTAACATCAGTAGAGATACAGTCAGTAACACAGGGCGCTGGGGGAGAGGGGTTACTGATTGACAGTATGGGGGAGCTGGATTAACATCAGTAGAGATACAGTCAGTGACAAAGGGCGCTGGGGGAGAGGGGATACTGAGTGACAGTCTGAGGGAGCTGGATTAACATCAGTAGAGATACAGTCAGTAAAACAGGGCGCTGGGGGAGAGGGCTTATTGAGTGACATTGTGAGGGAGCTGGATTAACATCAGTAGAGATACCGTCAGTAACACAGGGCGCTGGGGGAGAGGGGTTACTGAGTGACAGTGTGCGGGAGCTGGATTAACATCAGTACAGATACAGTCAGTAACACAGGGCGCTGGGGGAGAGGGGTTACTGAGTGACAGTGTGAGAGAGCTGGATTAACATCAGTAGAGATACAGTCAGTAACACAGGGCGCTGGGGGGAGAGGGTTACTGAGTGACAGTGTGTGGGAGTTGGATTAACATCAGTAGAGATACAGTCAGTGACGCAGGGTGCTGGGGGGAGAGGGGTTACTGAGTGACAGTGTGAGGGAGCTGGATTAGCATCCGTAGAGATACAGTCAGTGACACAGGGCACTGGGGGAGAGGGGTTACTGAGTGACAGTGTGAGGGAGCTGGATTAATATCAGTAGAGATACAGTCAGTAACACAGAGCGCTGGGGGAGAGGGGTTACTGAGTGACAGTGTGAGGGAGCTGGATTAACATCAGTAGAGATACCGTCAGTGACACAGGGTGCTGGGGGGAGAGGGGTTACTGAGTGACAGTGTGAGGGAGCTGGATTAACATCAGTACAGATACAGTCAATAACACAGGGTGCTGGGGGAGAGGGGTTACTGAGTGACAGTGTGAGAGAGCTGGATTAACATCAGTAGAGATACAGTCAGTAACACAGGGCGCTGGGGGGAGAGGGTTACTGAGTGACAGTGTGTGGGAGTTGGATTAACATCAGTAGAGATACAGTCAGTGACGCAGGGTGCTGGGGGGAGAGGGGTTACTGAGTGACAGTGTGAGGGAGCTCGATTAGCATCCGTAGAGATACAGTCAGTGACACAGGGCACTGGGGGAGAGGGGTTACTGAGTGACAGTGTGAGGGAGCTGGATTAATATCAGTAGAGATACAGTCAGTAACACAGAGCGCTGGGGGAGAGGGGTTACTGAGTGACAGTGTGAGGGAGCTGGATTAACATCAGTAGAGATACAGTCAGTGACACAGAGCACTGGGGGAGAGGGGTTACTGAGTGACAGTGTGAGGGAGCTGGATTAACATCAGTAGAGATACCGTCAGTGACACAGGGTGCTGGGGGGAGAGGGGTTACTGAGTGACAGTGTGAGGGAGCTGGATGAGCATCAGTACAGATACAGTCAATAACACAGGGTGCTGGGGGAGAGGGGTTACTGAGTGAGAGTGTGAGGGAGCTGGATTAACATCAGTAGAGATACAGTCAGTGACGCAGGGCGCTGGGGGAGAGGAGTTAGTGAGTGACAGTGTGAGGGAGCTGGATTAACATCAGTAGAAATACAGTCAGTAACACAGGGCGCTGGGGGAGAGGGGTTACTGAGTGACAGTGTGAGGGAGCTGAATTAACATCAGTAGAGATACAGTCAGTAACACAGGGCGCTGGGGGAGAGGGGTTACTGGGTGACTGTGAGGGAACTGGATTAACATCAGTAGAGATACAGTCAGTAACACAGGGCGCTGGGGGAGAGGGGTTACTGAGTGACAGTGTGAGGGAGCTGGATTAACATCAGTAGAGATACAGTCAGTAACAAAGGGCGCTGGGGGAGAGGGGTTACTGAGTGGCAGTGCGAGGGAGTTGGATGAACATCAGTAGAGATACAGTCAGTGACACAGGGCACTGGGGGAGAGGGGTTACTGAGTGAGAGTGTGAGGGAGCTGGATTAACATCAGTAGAGATACAGCCAGTGACACAGGGCGCTGGGGGAGAGGAGTTACTGAGTGACAGTGTGGGGGAGCTGGATTAACATCAGTAGATATACAGTCAGTGACAAAGGGCGCTGGGGGAGAGGGGTTACTGAGTGACAGTGTGAGGGAGCTGGATTAACATCAGTAGAGATACAGCCAGTAAAACAGGGCGCTGGGGGAGAGGGGTTACTGAGTGACAGTGTGAGGGAGCTGGATTAACATCAGTAGAGATACAGTCAGTGACACAGGGTGCTGGGGGAGAGGGGTTACTGAGTGACAGTGTGAGGGAGCTGGATTAACATCAGTACAGATACAGTCTGTAACACAGGGGGCTGGGGGAGAGGGGTTACTGAGTGACAGTGTGAGAGAGCTGGATTAACATCAGTGGAGATACAGTCAGTAACACAGGGCGCTGGGGGAGAGGGGTTACTGAGTGACAGTGTGAGGGAGCTGAATTAACATCAGTAGAGATACAGTCAGTAACACAGGGCGCTGGGGGAGAGGGGTTACTGGGTGACAGTGTGAGGGAGCTGGATTAACATCGGTAGAGATACAGTCAGTAACACAGGGCGCTGGGGGAGAGGGGTTACTGAGTGACAGTGTGAGGGAGCTGGATTAACATCAGTGGAGATACAGTCAGTAACACAGGGCACTGGGGAAGAGGGGCTACTGAGTGACAGTGTGAGGGAGCTGGGTTAACATCAGTAGAGATACAGTCAGTGACACAGGGCGCTGGGGGAGAGGGGTTACTGAGTGAGAGTGTGAGGGAGCTGGATTAACATCAGTAGAGATACAGTCAGTGACACAGGGCGCTGGGGGAGAGGGGCTACTGAGTGACAGTGTGAGGGAGCTGGATTAACATCAGTAGAGATACAGTCAGTGACAAAGGGCGCTGGGGGAGAGGGGATACTGAGTGACAGTCTGAGGGAGCTGGATTAACATCAGTAGAGATACAGTCAGTAAAACAGGGCGCTGGGGGAGAGGGCTTATTGAGTGACATTGTGAGGGAGCTGGATTAACATCAGTAGAGATACCGTCAGTAACACAGGGCGCTGGGGGAGAGGGGTTACTGAGTGACAGTGTGCGGGAGCTGGATTAACATCAGTACAGATACAGTCAGTAACACAGTGCGCTGGGGGAGAGGGGTTACTGAGTGACAGTGTGAGAGAGCTGGATTAACATCAGTAGAGATACAGTCAGTAACACAGGGCGCTGGGGGGAGAGGGTTACTGAGTGACAGTGTGTGGGAGTTGGATTAACATCAGTAGAGATACAGTCAGTGACGCAGGGTGCTGGGGGGAGAGGGGTTACTGAGTGACAGTGTGAGGGAGCTGGATTAGCATCCGTAGAGATACAGTCAGTGACACAGGGCACTGGGGGAGAGGGGTTACTGAGTGACAGTGTGAGCGAGCTGGATTAATATCAGTAGAGATACAGTCAGTAACACAGAGCGCTGGGGGAGAGGGGTTACTGAGTGACAGTGTGAGGGAGCTGGATTAACATCAGTAGAGATACAGTCAGTGACACAGAGCACTGGGGGAGAGGGGTTACTGAGTGACAGTGTGAGGGAGCTGGATTAACATCAGTAGAGATACCGTCAGTGACACAGGGTGCTGGGGGTAGAGGGGTTACTGAGTGACAGTGTGAGGGAGCTGGATTAACATCAGTACAGATACAGTCAATAACACAGGGTGCTGGGGGAGAGGGGTTACTGAGTGAGAGTGTGAGGGAGCTGGATTAACATCAGTAGAGATACAGTCAGTGACGCAGGGCGCTGGGGGAGAGGAGTTAGTGAGTGACAGTGTGAGGGAGCTGGATTAACATCAGTAGAAATACAGTCAGTAACACAGGGCGCTGGGGGAGAGGGGTTACTGAGTGACAGTGTGAGGGAGCTGAATTAACATCAGTAGAGATACAGTCAGTAACACAGGGCGCTGGTGGAGAGGGGTTACTGGGTGACTGTGAGGGAACTGGATTAACATCAGTAGAGATACAGTCAGTAACACAGGGCGCTGGGGGAGAGGGGTTACTGAGTGACAGTGTGAGGGAGCTGGATTAACATCAGTAGAGATACAGTCAGTAACAAAGGGCGCTGGGGGAGAGGGGTTACTGAGTGACAGTGTGAGGGAGCTGGATTAACATCAGTGGAGATACAGTCAGTGACACAGGGCGCTGGGGGAGAGGGGTTACTGAGTGGCAGTGCGAGGGAGTTGGATGAACATCAGTAGAGATACAGTCAGTGACACAGGGCACTGGGGGAGAGGGGTTACTGAGTGAGAGTGTGAGGGAGCTGGATTAACATCAGTAGAGATACAGTCAGTGACACAGGGCGCTGGGGGAGAGGAGTTACTGAGTGACAGTGTGGGGGAGCTGGATTAACATCAGTAGATATACAGTCAGTGACAAAGGGCGCTGGGGGAGAGGGGTTACTGAGTGACAGTGTGAGGGAGCTGGATTAACATCAGTAGAGATACAGCCAGTAAAACAGGGCGCTGGGGGAGAGGGGTTACTGAGTGACAGTGTGAGGGAGCTGGATTAACATCAGTAGAGATACAGTCAGTGACACAGGGTGCTGGGGGAGAGGGATTACTGAGTGACAGTGTGAGGGAGCTGGATTAACATCAGTAGAGATACAGTCAGTGACGCAGGGTGCTGGGGGGAGAGGGGTTACTGAGTGACAGTGTGAGGGAGCTGGATTAACATCAGTAGAGATACAGTCAGTAACACAGGGCACTGGGGTAGAGGGGTTACTGAGTGACAGTGTGAGGGAGCTGGATTAACATCAGTAGAGATACAGTCAGTGACACAGGGTGCTGGGGGGAGAGGGGTTACTGAGTGACAGTGTGAGGGAGCTGGATTAACATCAGTAGAGATACAGTCAGTGACACAGAGCGCTGGGGGAGAGGGGTTACTGAGTGACAGTGTGAGGGAGCTGGATTAACATCAGTAGAGATACAGTCAGTAACACAGGGCGCTCGTGGAGAGGAGTTACTGAGTGACAGTGTGAGGGAGCTGGATTAACATCAGTAGAGATACAGTCAGTGACACAGGGCGCTGGGGGAGAGGGGTCACTGAGTGACAGTGTGAGGGAGCTGGATTAACATCAGTAGAGATACAGTCAGTAACACAGGGCGCTGGGGGAGAGGGGTTACTGAGTGACAGTGTGAGGGAGCTGGATTAACATCAGTAGAGATACAGTCAGTAACACAGGGCGCTGGGGGAGAGGGGTTACTGAGTGACAGTGTGAGGGAGCTGGATTAACATCAGTAGAGATACAGTCAGTAACACAGGGCGCTGGGGGAGAGGGGTTACTGAGTGACAGTGTGAGGGAGCTGGATTAACATCAGTGGAGATACAGTCAGTAACAAAGGGCGCTGGGGGAGAGGGGTTACTGAGTGACAGTGTGAGGGAGCTGGATTAACATCAGTGGAGATACAGTCAGTAACACAGGGCGCTGGGGGAGAGGGGTTACTGAGTGACAGTGTGAGGGAGCTGGATTAACATCAGTGGAGATACAGTCAGTAACACAGGGCGCTGGGGGAGAGGGGTTACTGAGTGAGAGTGTGAGAGAGCTGGATTAACATCAGTAGAGATACAGTCAGTGACACAGGGCGCTGGGGGAGAGGGGTTACTGAGTGGCAGTGCGAGGGAGCTGGATGAACATCAGTGGAGATACAGTCAGTAACACAGGGCACTGGGGGAGAGGGGTTACTGAGTGAGAGTGTGAGGGAGCTGGATTAACATCAGTAGAGATACAGTCAGTGACACAGGGCGTTGGGGGAGAGGAGTTACTGAGTGACAGTGTGGGGGAGCTGGATTAACATCAGTAGATATACAGTCAGTGACAAAGGGCGCTGGGGGAGAGGGGTTACTGAGTGACAGTGTGAGGGAGCTGGATTAACATCAGTAGAGATACAGTCAGTAAAACAGGGCGCTGGGGGAGAGGGGTTACTGAGTGACAGTGTGAGGGAGCTGGATTAACATCAGTGGAGATACAGTCAGTGACACAGGGCGCTGGGGGAGAGGGGTTACTGAGTGGCAGTGCGAGGGAGTTGGATGAACATCAGTAGAGATACAGTCAGTGACACAGGGCACTGGGGGAGAGGGGTTACTGAGTGAGAGTGTGAGGGAGCTGGATTAACATCAGTAGAGATACAGTCAGTGACACAGGGCGCTGGGGGAGAGGAGTTACTGAGTGACAGTGTGAGGGAGCTGGATTAACATCAGTAGAGATACAGTCAGTGACACAGGGTGCTGGGGGGAGAGGGGTTACTGAGTGACAGTGTGAGGGAGCTGGATTAACATCAGCAGAGATACAGTCAGTGACACAGAGCGCTGGGGGAGAGGGGTTACTGAGTGACAGTGTGAGGGAGCTGGATTAACATCAGTAGAGATACAGTCAGTAACACAGGGCGCTCGTGGAGAGGAGTTACTGAGTGACAGTGTGAGGGAGCTGGATTAACATCAGTAGAGATACAGTCAGTGACACAGGGCGCTGGGGGAGAGGGGTCACTGAGTGACAGTGTGAGGGAGCTGGATTAACATCAGTAGAGATACAGTCAGTAACACAGGGCGCTGGGGGAGAGGGGTTACTGAGTGACAGTGTGAGGGAGCTGGATTAACATCAGTAGAGATACAGTCAGTAACACAGGGCGCTGGGGGAGAGGGGTTACTGAGTGACAGTGTGAGGGAGCTGGATTAACATCAGTAGAGATACAGTCAGTAACACAGGGCGCTGGGGGAGAGGGGTTACTGAGTGACAGTGTGAGGGAGCTGGATTAACATCAGTGGAGATACAGTCAGTAACAAAGGGCGCTGGGGGAGAGGGGTTACTGAGTGACAGTGTGAGGGAGCTGGATTAACATCAGTGGAGATACAGTCAGTAACACAGGGCGCTGGGGGAGAGGGGTTACTGAGTGACAGTGTGAGGGAGCTGGATTAACATCAGTGGAGATACAGTCAGTAACACAGGGCGCTGGGGGAGATGGGTTACTGAGTGAGAGTGTGAAGAGCTGGATTAACATCAGTAGAGATACAGTCAGTGACACAGGGCGCTGGGGGAGAGGGGTTACTGAGTGGCAGTGCGAGGGAGCTGGATGAACATCAGTGGAGATACAGTCAGTAACACAGGGCACTGGGGGAGAGGGGTTACTGAGTGAGAGTGTGAGGGAGCTGGATTAACATCAGTAGAGATACAGTCAGTGACACAGGGCGTTGGGGGAGAGGAGTTACTGAGTGACAGTGTGGGGGAGCTGGATTAACATCAGTAGATATACAGTCAGTGACAAAGGGCGCTGGGGGAGAGGGGTTACTGAGTGACAGTGTGAGGGAGCTGGATTAACATCAGTAGAGATACAGTCAGTAAAACAGGGCGCTGGGGGAGAGGGGTTACTGAGTGACAGTGTGAGGGAGCTGGATTAACATCAGTAGAGATACAGTCAGTGACACAGGGTGCTGGGGGAGAGGGGTTACTGAGTGACAGTGTGAGGGAGCTGGATTAACATCAGTAGAGATACAGTCAGTGACGCAGGGTGCTGGGCGGAGAGGGGTTACTGAGTGACAGTGTGAAGGAGCTGGATTAACATCAGTAGAGATACAGTCAGTGACACAGGGCGCTGGGGGAGAGGGGTTACTGAGTGACAGTGTGAGGGAGCTGGATTAACATCAGTAGAGATACAGTCAGTGACACAGGGTGCTGGGGGGAGAGGGGTTACTGAGTGACAGTGTGAGGGAGCTGGATTAACATCAGTAGAGATACAGTCAGTTACACAGGGCGCTGGGGGAGAGGGGTTACTGAGTGACAGTGTGAGGGAGCTGGATTAACATCAGTAGAGATACAGTCAGTGACACAGGGTGCTGGGGGGAGAGGGGTTACTGAGTGACAGTGTGAAGGAGCTGGATTAACATCAGTAGAGATACAGTCAGTGACACAGGGCGCTGGGGGAGAGGGGCTACTGAGTGACAGTATGGGGGAGCTGGATTAACATCAGTAGAGATACAGTCAGTGACAAAGGGCGCTGGGGGAGAGGGGATACTGAGTGACAGTCTGAGGGAGCTGGATTAACATCAGTAGAGATACAGTCAGTAAAACAGGGCGCTGGGGGAGAGGGCTTATTGAGTGACATTGTGAGGGAGCTGGATTAACATCAGTAGAGATACCGTCAGTAACACAGGGCGCTGGGGGAGAGGGGTTACTGAGTGACAGTGTGCGGGAGCTGGATTAACATCAGTACAGATACAGTCAGTAACACAGGGCGCTGGGGGAGAGGGGTTACTGAGTGACAGTGTGAGAGAGCTGGATTAACATCAGTAGAGATACAGTCAGTAACACAGGGCGCTGGGGGGAGAGGGTTACTGAGTGACAGTGTGTGGGAGTTGGATTAACATCAGTAGAGATACAGTCAGTGATGCAGGGTGCTGGGGGGAGAGGGGTTACTGAGTGACAGTGTGAGGGAGCTGGATTAGCATCCGTAGAGATACAGTCAGTGACACAGGGCACTGGGGGAGAGGGGTTACTGAGTGACAGTGTGAGGGAGCTGGATTAATATCAGTAGAGATACAGTCAGTAACACAGAGCGCTGGGGGAGAGGGGTTACTGAGTGACAGTGTGAGGGAGCTGGATTAACATCAGTAGAGATACAGTCAGTGACACAGAGCACTGGGGGAGAGGGGTTACTGAGTGACAGTGTGAGGGAGCTGGATTAACATCAGTAGAGATACCGTCAGTGACACAGGGTGCTGGGGGGAGAGGGGTTACTGAGTGACAGTGTGAGGGAGCTGGATTAACATCAGTACAGATACAGTCAATAACACAGGGTGCTGGGGGAGAGGGGTTACTGAGTGAGAGTGTGAGGGAGCTGGATTAACATCAGTAGAGATACAGTCAGTGACGCAGGGCGCTGGGGGAGAGGAGTTAGTGAGTGACAGTGTGAGGGAGCTGGATTAACATCAGTAGAAATACAGTCAGTAACACAGGGCGCTGGGGGAGAGGGGTTACTGAGTGACAGTGTGAGGGAGCTGAATTAACATCAGTAGAGATACAGTCAGTAACACAGGGCGCTGGGGGAGAGGGGTTACTGGGTGACTGTGAGGGAACTGGATTAACATCAGTAGAGATACAGTCAGTAACACAGGGCGCTGGGGGAGAGGGGTTACTGAGTGACAGTGTGAGGGAGCTGGATTAACATCAGTAGAGATACAGTCAGTAACAAAGGGCGCTGGGGGAGAGGGGTTACTGAGTGACAGTGTGAGGGAGCTGGATTAACATCAGTGGAGATACAGTCAGTAACACACGGCGCTGGGGGAGAGGGGTTACTGAGTGACAGTGTGAGGGAGCTGGATTAACATCAGTAGAGATACAGTCAGTGACACAGGGCGCTGGGGGAGAGGGGTTACTGAGTGGCAGTGCGAGGGAGTTGGATGAACATCAGTAGAGATACAGTCAGTGACACAGGGCACTGGGGGAGAGGGGTTACTGAGTGAGAGTGTGAGGGAGCTGGATTAACATCAGTAGAGATACAGTCAGTGACACAGGGCGCTGGGGGAGAGGAGTTACTGAGTGACAGTGTCGGGGAGCTGGATTAACATCAGTAGATATACAGTCAGTGACAAAGGGCGCTGGGGGAGAGGGGTTACTGAGTGACAGTGTGAGGGAGCTGGATTAACATCAGTAGAGATACAGCCAGTAAAACAGGGCGCTGGGGGAGAGGGGTTACTGAGTGACAGTGTGAGAGAGCTGGATTAACATCAGTAGAGATACAGTCAGTGACACAGGGTGCTGGGGGGAGAGGGGTTACTGAGTGACAGTGTGAGGGAGCTGGATTAACATCAGTAGAGATACAGTCAGTGACACAGGGTGCTGGGGGAGAGGGATTACTGAGTGACAGTGTGAGGGAGCTGGATTAACATCAGTAGAGATACAGTCAGTGACGCAGGGTGCTGGGGGGAGAGGGGTCACTGAGTGACAGTGTGAGGGAGCTGGATTAACATCAGTAGAGATACAGGGCTAGATTTTCAGTTGCTTGCGCCAGCAGTTAGCGCCTTAAGAGAAGTGATTTTCGGGCGCTATGCGTGTAGCGCCTGGGCGCAGCGCAGTTTGCGCCCCGCCCCAAATTAAGTTGCCCGTTAGCGCCGGCGCAAAGTTTAGCGGCCGCCCGGATGCGCGCGCAGAAAATGACGTCACATCCTCGTGCAACGCCGTTTGGCCGCCCCGAATCCAAACTTCAGTCGGACCGCCCGATTGTGCGGCTGGCGTCCAGTGCGTTTGTAAAATGGAACGCAACACACCCTGGGGAGCGCAAATTAAAGGGCCCTCCTCCTGCACTATAATGGAAGGAACCAGTGTGTTGTGAATGGTGTATTTATGTTTCCGGACACCACCACCACCACCTCCTCCTCCTCCTCCTCCTCCTCCTCCTCCTCCTCCTCCTCCTCCTCCTCGTCTTTCTTCGTCTTTTCCCCCCCAGACTCTGCCTTTGCAAATAAACACATGCACCCTTCCCCTTTAAGAGCTCACTGGCACCAGAGTGTCTGCCGTGCGCAGCGCTCTGCACCGCCGGCTTAGCGCCTAAAGATAGTAGTGGAACGCCTCTTTTAGCGCTCCACCAACCTCTTAGGGCGAAGCCACTGAATTTCCGGCAACGGGGCGCTACTTTGGGGCGGGCGCTAACTTCGGGCGGGCGCTAAGGTTAGCGCCCCAAAACTGTCTATACTGAAAATCTAGGCCACAGTCAGTAACACAGGGCACTGGGGTAGAGGGGTTACTGAGTGACAGTGTGAGGGAGCTGGATTAACATCCGTAGAGATACAGTCAGTGACACAGGGTGCTGGGGGGAGAGGGGTTACTGAGTGACAGTGTGAGGGAGCTGGATTAACATCAGTAGAGATACAGTCAGTAACACAGGGCGCTGGGGGAGAGGGGTTACTGAGTGACAGTGTGAGGGAGCTGGATTAACATCAGTAGAGATACAGTCAGTGACACAGGGTGCTGGGGGGAGAGGGGTTACTGAGTGACAGTGTGAGGGAGCTGGATTAACATCAGTAGAGATACAGTCAGTGACACAGAGCGCTGGGGGAGAGGGGTTACTGAGTGACAGTGTGAGGGAGCTGGATTAACATCAGTAGAGATACAGTCAGTAACACAGGGCGCTCGTGGAGAGGAGTTACTGAGTGACAGTGTGAGGGAGCTGGATTAACATCGGTAGAGATACAGTCAGTGACACAGGGCGCTGGGGGAGAGGGGTTACTGAGTGACAGTGTGAGGGAGCTGGATTAACATCAGTAGAGATACAGTCAGTGACACAGAGCGCTGGGGGAGAGGGGTTACTGAGTGACAGTGTGAGGGAGCTGGATTAACATCAGTAGAGATACAGTCAGTGACACAGAGCGCTGGGGGAGAGGGGTTACTGAGTGACAGTGTGAGGGAGCTGGATTAACATCAGTAGAGATACAGTCAGTAACACAGGGCGCTGGTGGAGAGGAGTTACTGAGTGACAGTGTGAGGGAGCTGGATTAACATCAGTAGAGATACAGTCAGTGACACAGGGCGCTGGGGGAGAGGGGTCACTGAGTGACAGTGTGAGGGAGCTGGATTAACATCAGTAGAGATACAGTCAGTAACACAGGGCGCTGGGGGAGAGGTGTTACTGAGTGACAGTGTGAGGGAGCTGGATTAACATCAGTAGAGATACAGTCAGTAACACAGGGCGCTGGGGGAGAGGGGTTACTGAGTGACAGTGTGAGGGAGCTGGATTAACATCAGTAGAGATACAGTCAGTAACACAGAGCGCTGGGGGAGAGGGGTTACTGAGTGACAGTGTGAGGGAGCTGGATTAACATCAGTAGAGATACAGTCAGTGACACAGGGCTTTCTCTGTCGTGCATCCCCAGCACGTCATCAGGAGAACGAGTAGAAATTGAAATGCTCACTGTTTCCATCCCTCGCAGAAGGGCAGTGAGATGAATTGTAGCTTCAACAACTTGTATTTATATAGCGCCTTTAACGTAGTAAACCGTCCCAAGATGCTTCACAGGAGCGATTATCAAACTAAATCTGTCACTGAGCCACATAAGGAGATATTAGGACAGGTGACCATAAACTTAGTCAGAGAGGTCGGTTTTAAGGAGTGTCTTAAATGAGGAGAGAGAGGCGGAGAGGTTTAGGGAGGGAATTCCAGAGCTTAGGTCCCAGGCAGCTGAAGACACGGAGCCAATGGTGGAGCGATTAAAATCAGGGGTTGCTCAAGAGGCCAGAATTGGAGGAGCGCAGAGATCTCGGAGTGGGGGGCGGGGGGGGGCGGGTGCGGGTGGTATTGGGGCTAGAGAAAGTTACAGAGATAGGGAGGGGCGAGGCCATGGAGGGATTTGAAAACAAGGATGAGAATTTTGAAATTGAGGCGCTGCTTAACCAGGTGCCAATGTAGGTCAGCGAGAACAGGGGTGGTGGGTGAACGGGACTTGGTGCGAGTTAGGACACGGGCAGCCGAGCTTTGGAAGACCTCAAGTTTATGGAGGCTAGAAAGTGGGAGACCAGCCAGGAGTGTGTTGGAATGGTCAAGTCTAGAGGTAACAAAGGCATGGATGAGGGTTTCAGCAGCGGATGAGCTGAGGCAGGGGCGGAGACGGGCGATGTTATGGAGGTGGAAAAAAGGCGGTCTTAGTGATAGCGAGGATATGTGGTCGGAGCTCATTTCAGGGTCAGATATGACACCAAGGTTGCAAACAGTCTGGTTCAGACATACAGGGATCTTGGAGGGTTGCGGGGCTGGTGGAGATTACAGAGATAGGGAGGGGCGAGGCCATGGAGGGATTTAAACATGAGGATGAGAATTTTAAATTTGAGGCATTGCCGGACCAGAAGCCAGTGTAGGTCAGCGACACAGGGGCTGATGGGTGAACGGGACTGGGTGTGAGTTAGGACATGGGGCAGTGAGCACAGGGGGTGATGGGTGAACGGGACTGGGTGAGAGTTAGGACACGGGGCAGTGAGCACAGTGGGTGATGGGTGAACGGGACTGGGTGTGAGTTAGGACACGGGGCAGTGAGCACAGCGGGTGATGGGTGAACGGGACTGGGTGTGAGTTAGGACACGGGGCAGTGAGCACAGTGGGTGATGGGTGAACGGGACTGGGTGTGAGTTAGGACACGGGGCAGTGAGCACAGGGGGTGATGGGCGAACGGGACTGGGTGCGAGTTAGGACACGGGGCAGTGAGCACAGGGGGTGATGGGTGAACGGGACTGGGTGTGAGTTAGGACACGGGACAGTGAGCACAGAGGGTGATGGGTGAACAGGACTGGGAGTGAGTTAGGACACGGGGCAGTGAGCACAGGGGTGATGGTTGAACGGGACTGGGTGTGAGTTAGGACACGGGGCAGTGAGCACAGAGGATGATGGGTGAACGGGACTGGGTGCGAGTTAGGACACGGGGCAGTGAGCACAGGGGGTGATGGGTGAACGGGACTGGGTGTGAGTTAGGACACGGGGCAGTGAGCACAGGGGGTGATGGGTGAACGGGACTGGGTGTGAGTTAGGACACGGGGCAGTGAGCACAGGGGGTGATGGGTGAACGGGACCGGGTGTGAGTTAGGACACGGGGCAGTGAGCACAGGGGGTGATGGGTGAACGGGACTGGGTGTGAGTTAGGACACGGGGCAGTGAGCACAGGGGGTGATGGGTGAACGGGACCGGGTGTGAGTTAGGACACGGGGCAGTGAGCACAGGGGGTGATGGGTGAACGGGACTGGGTGTGAGTTAGGACACGGGGCAGTGAGCGCAGGGGGTGATGGGTGAATGGGACTGGGTGTGAGTTAGGACACGGGGCAGTGAGCACAGAGGGTGATGGGTGAACGGGACCGGGTGTGAGTTAGGACACAGGGCAGTGAGCACAGGGGGTGATGGGTGAACGGGACTGGGTGTGAGTTAGGACACGGGGCAGTGAGCACAGGGGGTGATGGGTGAACGGGACTGGGTGTGAGTTAGGACACGGGGCAGTGAGCACAGGGGGTGATGGGTGAACGGGACTGGGTGTGAGTTAGGACACGGGGCAGTGAGCACAGGGGGTGATGGGTGAACGGGACTGGGTGTGAGTTAGGACACGGGGCAGTGAGCACAGTGGGTGATGGGTGAACGGAACTGGGTGTGAGTTAGGACACGGGGCAGTGAGCACAGGGGGTGATGGGTGAACGGGACTGGGTCTGAGTTAGGACACGGGGCAGTGAGCACAGGGGGTGATGGGTGAACGGGACTGGGTGTGAGTTAGGACACGGGGCAGTGAGCACAGGGGGTGATGGGTGAACGGGACTGGGTGTGAGTTAGGACACGGGGCAGTGAGCACAGGGGGTGATGGGTGAACGGGACTGGGTGTGAGTTAGGACACAGGGCAGTGAGCACAGTGGGTGATGGGTGAACGGGACTGGGTGTGAGTTAGGACACGGGGCAGTGAGCACAGGGGGTGATGGGTGAACGGGACTGGGTGTGAGTTAGGACACGGGGCTGCCTCAGGCACCATCAGTAAATGTATTGAGGCAGGGAGTGGGTAAAGGCCATCAGCCTCCAAGAGGACAACTAACTCATTCCTTGCTTCGCTGTTTAGATTAACTGGGAGCAGCCAGCGGAGGCCCTTCACAACTGGATCCGAGGCAACGACAAGGTCCCTGGAGCCTGGGCAGAGGTCAATGGACATGTAAGTGTTGAGCGGAGTAACGGCAAAGATAATAATTGAAATCCGGGTTCTCCACGATGACCAAAAAAATGGAACTGTTCAGAAAAAGCATTGAATTAATTGGTGAGGCCACGTGTGACTGGGAGGGGGTGGGTGGGTAACGGGAGTATTGTCCTGGCCTCCCTACCCCTTTCAGGAGATCGTCACTCAACCATAATTTTAAGGGGGAGGGAATCAAAATGGCTGATGAGGAAATAAAACCTCTCACTTATCCCCAGGACGTCCCAAAACACTTCACAGCCAATCAATTACTTTTGAAGTGTGGTGGCTTGTTCTGTAGGAAATCATGGCAGCCAATTTGCGAACAGCAAGTTCCTACAAGTTAATGAGATTCATCACCAGATGATTTGTTTTTAGTGATGTTGATTGAGGGATGAATATTGGCCCAGGACACCAGGGAGAACTCCCCTGTTCTTCTTCCAGTTGTGGCCGTAGGACACCTCAGCATTTAGACGGGGCCTGAGTTTAAATGTTTCATCTGAAGGAGACAGCAACCTCTGGCAATACAGTGCTCCCTCAACACTGCACTGGAGTGTTAGTCTGGATTATGCGCTGAAGTGGTGCTTGAACCCACAACCTTCTGATTCAGAGGGGAGAGTGATACCAACTGAGCCAAGCTGACGAAGGGGGCCTGCACCAATCAGCAGCAATGGGTAGTCGGGAGGAGGGATGTGTAACAAAACATGACGTAATTTTTCCACCTTAATTTCAGAAGCTGACATTTTTCGGCGCGACACTGTTCGATAGCTCCCCTCCCCAGGGGCAGACCCTGGACATTCCTGGAGCTCACAAACCTGGCATCGTTGCCAAAAATGGCCTGGTCCTGTTTGGGAATGACGGTAAAATGGTAACAAACCTTTTATGCAAAAACTGAATTATGCGTCATCGGAAACCTCTCTGTTGTATTGTCTGATTGAGGCAAGGGGAACTATAAATGTGACACTCTAGGAGTAAAATTCATAAGAACATAAGGAATAGGAGCAGGAGTTGGCCATTCGGCCCCTCGAGCCTGCTCCGCCATTCAATGAGATCATGGCAGATCATCGACCTCAACTCCGCCCGATCTCCATATCCCTCGATTCCCTGAGAGTCCAAAAATCTATCGATCTCAGCCTTGAATATACTCAACGACTCAGCATTCACAGCCCTCTGGGGCAGAGAATTCCAAAGATTCACAACCCTCCGAGTGAAGAAATTCCTCCTCATCTCGGTCTTAAATGGCCGACCCCTTATCCTGAGACTGTGACCCCTGGTTCTAGACTCTCCAGCCAGGGGGAAACAACCTCTCAGCATCGACCCTGTCAATCCCCCTCAGAATCTTGTATGTTTCAATGAGATCACCTCTCATTCTGCTAAACTCCAGAGAGTATCGGCCCAATCTACTCATTGGAAAGGAACAATCGGGCGGGGTGTATAACGGGTGGATGAGACGCTATCGCTCGTGTTGCGTCCCCGCCCTTGTTGAATTTTAACCCCAATATCCTGTTGGGGTGATAGTTCCACAAAAACTTGTGGTTTCCTTTCAGGTTTTGGTGAAGAACCTCCAGTTTGAAGACGGCAAAATGATCCCAGCCTCCAAGTACTTCTCTTCTTCAGAAAGTTCTTCGGTGGAGTTGACCGAAGAGGAGATGAAAGTCAAAGAGGAAGTCAGGGTAAGAGTATAAGTAGCGCCATGTCCAACAGGGAATCAATCCAATAGGGAATTCAGGAGAAACTGCTTTACCCAGAGAGTGGGGAGAATGTGGAACTCGCTACCACAGGGAGTGGTTGAGGCGAAGAGCAGAGATACATTAAGGGGAAGCTGGATAAACACATGAGGGAGAAAGGAATCGAAGGATATGCTGATAGGATGAGATGAAGAGGGTGGGAGGAGGCTGGTGTGGAGCAGAAACACCGGCACAGACCAGTTGAGTCAAACGGCCAGTTTCTGTGCTGTACATTCGATGTCATTCTCTGTCCTGGGTGCAATCCTAGCTCAGAGTGAAGGGCTGCAGGTTTCCTTTCTCTGCTGGCTGTGAGGTGCCTGCATGACATGGCTTTGAGTCTCAACTCAAACCCTTCTGGTTGTGGGTCCACAGAACAACATCGCAACAGATTGGACACAACACTGCTAAACTCGCTCAAAAGCTGCAAAATGAGGACATTGGAAAAAAGTCACACTGGTGCAGCAAGGGGCATACTTCAGAGGTTGGTGCTGAGGGTTATAATTTGGTCAGTATAGCGTGAGCTTTACTCTGTATCTAACCCGTGCTGTACCTGCCCTGGGAGTGTTTGATGGGGCAGTGTAGAGGGAGCTTTACTCTGTATCTAACCCGTGCTGTATCTGCCCTGGGAGTGTTTGATGGAACAGTGCAGAGGGAGCTTTACTCTGTATCTAACCCGTGCTGTATCTGCCCTGGGGGTGTTTGATGGAACAGTGCAGAGGGAGCTTTACTCTGCATCTGACCCGTGCTGTACCTGCCCTGGGAGTGTTTGATGGGACAGTGTAGAGGGAGCTTTACTCTATCTAACCCATGCTGTACCTGCCCTGGGAGTGTTTGATGGGGACAGTGTAGAGGAAGCTTTACTCTGTATCTAACCCGTAACTGTACCTGCCCCGGGAGTGTTTGATGGGACAGTGTAGAAGGAGCTTTACTCTGTATCTAACCCGTGCTGTACCTGCCCTGGGAGTGTTTGATGGGACAGTGTAGAGGGAGCTTTACTATGTATCTAACCCGTGCTGTACCTGCCCTGGGAGTGTTGGATGGAACAGTGCAGAGGGAGCTTTACTCTGTATCTAACCCGTGCTGTATCTGCCCTGGGGGTGTTTGATGGAACACTGCAGAGGGAGCTTTACTCTGTATCTAACCCGTGCTGTACCTGCCCTGGGAGTGTTTGATGGGACAGTATAGAGGGAGCTTTACTCTATCTAACCCGTGCAGTACCTGTCGTGGGAGTGTTTGATGGGACAGTGTAGAGGGTGCTTTACTCTGTATCGAACCCGTGCTGTACCTGCCCTGGGAGTGTTTGATGGGGACAGTGTAGAGGGAGCTTTACTCTGTATCTAACCCGTAACTGTACCTGCCCCGGGAGTGTTTGATGGGACAGTGCAGAGGGAGCTTTACTCTGTATCTAACCCGTGCTGTACCTGCCCTGGGAGTGTTAGATGGGACAGTGTAGAGGGAGCTTTACTCTGTATCTAACCCGTGCTGTACCTGTCCTGGGAGTGTTTGATGGGACAGTGTAGAGGGAGCTTTACTCTGTATCTAACCCGTGCTCTACCTGCCCTGGGGGTGTTTGATGGGACAGTGTAGGGGGAGCTTTACTCTGTATCTAACCTGTGCTGTACCTGCCCTGGGAGTGTTTGATGGGACAGTGTAGAGGGAGCTTTACGCTGTATCTAACCCGTGCTGTACCTGCCCTGGGAGTGTTTGATGGGACAGTGTAGAGGGAGCTTTACTCTGTATCTAACCCGTGCTGCACCTGCCCTGGGAGTGTTTGATGGGACAGTGTAGAGGGAGTTTTACATTGTATCTAACCCGTGCTGTACCTGCCCTGGGAGTGTTTGATGGGACAGTGCAGAGGGAGCTTTACTCTGTATCTAACCCGTGCTGTACCTGCCCTGGGAGTGTTTGATGGGACAGTGTAGAGGGAGCTTTACTCTGTATCTAACCCGTGCTGTACCTGCCCTGGGAGTGTTTGATGGGACAGTGTAGAGGGAGCTTTACTCTGTATCTAACCCGTGCTGTACCTGCCCTGGGAGTGTTTGATGGGACAGTGTAGAGGGAGCTTTACTCTGTATCTAACCCGTGCTGTCCCTGCCCTGGGAGTGTTTGATGGGACAGTGTAGAAGCAGCTTTACTCTGTATCTAACCCGTGTTGTACCTGCCCTGGGAGTGTTTGATGCGACAGTGTAGAGGGAGCTTTACTCTGTATCTAACCCGTGCTGTACCTGTCCTGGGATTGTTTGATGGGACAGTGTAGAGGGAGCTTTACTCTGTATCTAACCCGTGCTGTACCTGCCCTGGGAGTGTTTGATGGGACAGTGTAGAGGGAGCTTTACTCTGTATCTAACCCGTGATGCACCTGTCCTGGGATTGTTTGATGGGACAGTGTAGAGGGAGCTTTACTCTGTATCTAACCCGTGCTGTACCTGCCCTGGGAGTATTTGATATTCATACCTCTCATTCCCAGCATTGACATCCTCATTTCGACAGGCACAAAATTAAGCAAAAGAGTTTTTAAAAATGTTAGAAGTTCCACTCGATCTTTCAGGGAATGCGCCTTGTTGATGAAACCGCTTCTTGTTGATGCTGCATTCTGTATCTCCTCCCAGCCTGTAATCTTCCTCCATGCTTTGTTTGGACTAGGCTGTCTGGATGGGCATCCTCTCCAATGTAGAAGAAATTGTGGATTCGACTGATTTTTTCAAGTCAGGAGCTGCTTCGATGGATGTGGTCAGGTAATTGCCCTGGCCCCAGGGTCACACCGGGGCTCGTTGACTTTTAAAGTCCATCAAGCGTCAGAGTTGTGGAGAAGCAATTCAACAAATGGCTACTGGTAGGAAAACTGCTTCGCCAAGGCTGGTGGCCCAATACTAGACTGAGCCCAGCACCGAGAGATTATAACTATCAATACCAGCACCGAGAGATTATAACTATCAATACCAGCACTGAGAGATTATAACTATCAATACCAGCACTGAGAGATTATAACTATCAATACCAGCACTGAGAGATTATAACTACCAATACCAGCACTGAGAGATTATAACTATCAATACCAGCACTGAGAGATTATAACTATCAATACCAGCACTGAGAGGTTATAACTATCAATACCAGCACTGAGAGATTATAACTATCAATACCAGCACTGAGAGATTATAACTATCAATACCAGCACTGAGAGATTATAACTATCAATACCAGCACTGAGAGATTATAACTATCAATACCAGCACTGGGAGATTATAACTACCAATACCAGCACTGGGAGATTATAACTATAAATACCAGCACTGGGAGATTATAACTATCAATACCAGCACTGAGAGATTATAACTATCAATACCAGCACTGAGAGATTATAACTATCAATACCAGCACTGGGAGATTATAACTATCAATACCAGCACTGAGAGATTATAACTATCAATACCAGCACTGGGAGATTATAACTATCAATACCAGCACTGAGAGATTATAACTATCAATCCCAGCACAGAGAGATTTTAACTATCAATACCAGCACTGGGAGATTATAACTATCAATACCAGCACTGAGAGATTATAACTATCAATCCCAGCACTGAGAGATTATAACTATCAATACCAGCACTGAGAGATTATAACTATCAATACCAGCACTGGAAGATTATACCTATCAATACCAGCACAGAGCGATTATAACTATCAATACCAGCACTGGGAGATTATAACTATCAATACCAGCACTGGGAGATTATACCTATCAATACCAGCACAGAGAGATTATAACTATCAATACCAGCACTGAGAGATTATAACTATCAATACCAGCACTGGGAGATTATAACTATCAATACCAGCACTGGGAGATTATAACTATCAATACCAGCACTGGGAGATTATAACTATCAATACCGGCACTGAGAGATTATAACTATCAGTACCAGCACTGGGAGATTATAACTATCAATCCCAGCACTGGGAGATTATAACTATCAATACCAGCACTGGGAGATTATAACTATAAATACCAGCACTGGGAAATTATAACTATCAATACCAGCACTGGGAGATTATAACTATCAATACCAGCACTGAGAGATTATAACTATCAATACCAGCACTGGGAGATTATAACTATTAATCCCAGCACTGAGAGATTATAACTATCAATACCAGCACTGGGAGATTATAACTATCAATACCAGCACTGGGAGATTATAACTATCAATACCAGCACTGAGAGATTATAACTATCAATCCCAGCACTGAGAGATTATAACGATCAATACCAGCACTGAGAGATTATAACTATCAATACCAGCACTGGGAGATTATAACTATCAATCCCAGCACTGAGAGATTATAACTATCAATCCCAGCACTGAGAGATTATAACTATCAATACCAGCACTGAGAGATTATAACTATCAATACCAGCACTGGGAGATTATAACTATCAATACCAGCACTGAGAGATTATAACTATCAAAACCAGCACTGGGAGATTATAACTATCAATACCAGCACTGGGAGATTATAACTATCAATACCAGCACTGGGAGATTATAACTATCAATACCGGCACTGAGAGATTATAACTATCAGTACCAGCACTGGGAGATTATAACTATCAATCCCAGCACTGGGAGATTATAACTATCAATACCAGCACTGGGAGATTATAACTATCAATACCAGCACTGAGAGATTATAACTATCAATACCAGCACTGAGAGATTATAACTATCAATACCAGCACTGGAAGATTATACCTATCAATACCAGCACAGAGAGATTATAACTATCAATACCAGCACTGGGAGATTATAACTATCAATACCAGCACTGGGAGATTATACCTATCAATACCAGCACAGAGAGATTATAACTATCAATACCAGCACTGAGAGATTATAACTATCAATACCAGCACTGGGAGATTATAACTATCAATACCAGCACTGGGAGATTATAACTATCAATACCAGCACTGGGAGATTATAACTATCAATACCGGCACTGAGAGATTATAACTATCAGTACCAGCACTGGGAGATTATAACTATCAATCCCAGCACTGGGAGATTATAACTATCAATACCAGCACTGGGAGATTATAACTATAAATACCAGCACTGGGAAATTATAACTATCAATACCAGCACTGGGAGATTATAACTATCAATACCAGCACTGAGAGATTATAACTATCAATACCAGCACTGGGAGATTATAACTATTAATCCCAGCACTGAGAGATTATAACTATCAATACCAGCACTGGGAGATTATAACTATCAATACCAGCACTGGGAGATTATAACTATCAATACCAGCACTGAGAGATTATAACTATCAATCCCAGCACTGAGAGATTATAACGATCAATACCAGCACTGAGAGATTATAACTATCAATACCAGCACTGGGAGATTATAACTATCAATCCCAGCACTGAGAGATTATAACTATCAATCCCAGCACTGAGAGATTATAACTATCAATACCAGCACTGAGAGATTATAACTATCAATACCAGCACTGGGAGATTATAACTATCAATACCAGCACTGAGAGATTATAACTATCAAAACCAGCACTGGGAGATTATAACTATCAATACCAGCACTGGGAGATTATAACTATCAATACCGGCACTGAGAGATTATAACTATCAGTACCAGCACTGGGAGATTATAACTATCAATCCCAGCACTGGGAGATTATAACTATCAATACCAGCACTGGGAGATTATAACTATCAATACCAGCACTGGGAAATTATAACTATCAATACCAGCACTGGGAGATTATAACTATCAATACCAGCACTGAGAGATTATAACTATCAATACCAGCACTGGGAGATTATAACTATTAATCCCAGCACTGAGAGATTATAACTATCAATACCAGCACTGGGAGATTATAACTATCAATACCAGCACTGGGAGATTATAACTATCAATACCAGCACTGAGAGATTATAACTATCAATCCCAGCACTGAGAGATTATAACTATCAATACCAGCACTGAGAGATTATAACTATCAATACCAGCACTGGGAGATTATAACTATCAATCCCAGCACTGAGAGATTATAACTATCAATCCCAGCACTGAGAGATTATAACGATCAATCCCAGCACTGACAGATTATAACTATCAATCCCAGCACTGAGAGATTATAACTATCAATACCAGCACTGAGAGATTATAACTATCAAAACCAGCACTGGGAGATTATAACTATCAATCCCAGCACTGGGAGATTATAACTATCAATCCCAGCACTGAGAGATTATAACTATCAATACCAGCACTGAGAGATTATAACTATCAATCCCAGCACTCAGAGATTATAACTATCAATACCAGCACTGAGAGATTATAACTATCAATACCAGCACTGGGAGATTATAACTATCAATCCCAGCACTGAGAGATTATAACTATTAATCCCAGCACTGAGAGAATATAACTATCAATACCAGCACTGGGAGATTATAACTATCAATACCAGCACTGAGAGATTATAACTATCAATGCCAGCACTGAGAGATTATAACTATCAAGACCAGCACTGAGAGATTATAACTATCAATACCAGCACTGAGAGATAATAACTATCAATACCAGCACTGGGAGATTATAACTATCAATACCAGCACTGAGAGATTATAACTATCAATACCAGCACTGAGAGATTATAACTATCAATACCAGCACTGGGAGATTATAACTATCAATACCAGCACTGAGAGATTATAACTATCAATACCAGCACTGAGAGATTATAACTATCAATACCAGCACTGGGAGATTATAACTATCAATACCAGCACTGGGAGATTATAACTATCAATCCCAGCACTGAGAGATTATAACTACCAATACCAGCACTGAGAGATTATAACTATCAATACCAGCACTGGGAGATTATAACTATCAATACCAGCACTGGGAGATTATAACTATCAATCCCAGCACTGGGAGATTATAACTACCAATACCAGCACTGAGAGATTATAACTATCAATCCCAGCACTGAGAGATTATAACTATCAATAACAGCACTGGGAGATTATAACTATCAATCCCAGCACTGGGAGATTATAACTATCAATCCCAGCACTGAGAGATTATAACTATCAATACCAGCACTGAGAGATTATAACTGTCAATACCAGCACTGAGAGATTATAACTACCAATACCAGCACTGAGAGATTATAACTATCAATCCCAGCACTGAGAGATTATAACTATCAATCCCAGCACTGAGAGATTATAACTATCAATCCCAGCACTGAGAGATTATAACTATCAATACCAGCACTGAGAGATTATAACTATCAATCCCAGCACTGAGAGATTATAACTACCAATACCAGCACTGGGAGATTATAACTATCAATAACAGCACTGGGAGATTATAACTATCAATCCCAGCACTGGGAGATTATAACTATCAATCCCAGCACTGAGAGATTATAACTATCAATACCAGCACTGAGAGATTATAACTGTCAATACCAGCACTGAGAGATTATAACTACCAATACCAGCACTGAGAGATTATAACTATCAATCCCAGCACTGAGAGATTATAACTATCAATCCCAGCACTGAGAGATTATAACTATCAATCCCAGCACTGAGAGATTATAACTATCAATACCAGCACTGAGAGATTATAACTATCAATCCCAGCACTGAGAGATTATAACTACCAATACCAGCACTGGGAGATTATAACTATCAATCCCAGCACTGAGAGATTATAACTATCAATAACAGCACTGGGAGATTATAACTATCAATCCCAGCACTGGGAGATTATAACTATCAATCCCAGCACTGAGAGATTATAACTATTAATCCCAGCACTGGGAGATTATAACTATCAATACCAGCACTGAGAGATTATAACTATCAATACCAGCACTGGGAGATTATAACTATCAATACCAGCACTGGGAGATTATAACTATCAATACCAGCACTGAGAGATTATAACTGTCAATACCAGCACTGGGAGATTATAACTATCAATACCAGCACTGAGAGATTATAACAATCAATCCCAGCACTGGGAGATTATAACTATTAATCCCAGCACAGAGAGATTATAACTATCAATACCAGCACTGAGAGATTATAACTATCAATCCCAGCACTGAGAGATTATAACTATCAATCCCAGCACTGAGAGATTCTAACTATCAATCCCAGCACTGGGAGATTATAACTATCAATACCAGCACTGAGAGATTATAACTATCAATCCCAGCACTGAGAGATTATAACTATCAATACCAGCACTGAGAGATTATAACTATCAATACCAGCACTGAGAGATTATAACTATCAATCCCAGCACTGGGAGATTATAACTATCAATCCCAGCACTGAGAGATTATAACTATCAATCCCAGCACTGAGAGATTATAACTATCAATCCCAGCACTGGGAGATTATAACTATCAATCCCAGCACTGAGAGATTATAACTATCAATCCCAGCACTGGGAGATTATAACTATCAATACCAGCACTGAGAGATTATAACTATCAATACCAGCACTGGGAGATTATAACTATCAATCCCAGCACTGAGAGATTATAACTATCAATACTAGCACTGAGAGATTATAACTATCAATACCAGCACTGAGAGATTTTAATTACCAATACCAGCACTGAGAGATTATAACTATCAATACCAGCACTGAGAGATTATAACTATCAATACCAGCATTGAGAGGTTCTAACTATCAATACCAGCACTGGGAGATTATAACTATCAATACCAGCACTGAGAGGTTATAACTATCAATACCAGCACTGGGAGATTATAACTACCAATACCAGCACTGGGAGATTAAAACTATCAATACCAGCACTGGGAGATTATAACTATCAATACCAGCACGGAGAGATTATAACTATCAATACCAGCACTGTGAGATTATAACTATCAATACCAGCACTGGGAGATTATAACTATCAATACCAGCACTGAGAGATTATAACTATCAATACCAGCACTGGGAGATAATAACTATCAATACCAGCACTGAGAGATTATAACTATCAATCCCAGCACAGAGAGATTATAACTATCAATACCAGCACTGGGAGATTATAACTATCAATACCAGCACTGAGAGATTATAACTATCAATCCCAGCACTGAGAGATTATAACTATCAATCCCGGCACTGAGAGATTATAACTATCAATACCAGCACTGGGAGATTATAACTATCAATACCAGCACTGGGAGATTATAACTTTCAATACCAGCACTGGGAGATTATAACTACCAATACCAGCACTGAGAGATTATAACTATCAATACCAGCACAGAGAGATTATAACTATCAATACCAGCACTGAGAGATTATAACTATCAATACCAGCACTGGGAGATTATACCTATCAATACCAGCACAGAGAGATTATAACTATCAATAGCAGCACTGGGAGATTATAACTATCAATACCAGCACTGGGAGATTATACCTATCAATACCAGCACAGAGAGATTATAACTATCAATACCAGCACTGAGAGATTATAACTATCAATACCAGCACTGGGAGATTATAACTATCAATACCAGCACTGGGAGATTATAACTATCAATACCAGCACTGGGAGATTATAACTATCAATACCAGCACTGAGAGATTATAACTATCAGTACCAGCACTGGGAGATTATAACTATCACTCCCAGCACTGGGAGATTATAACTATCAATACCAGCACTGGGAGATTATAACTATCAATACCAGCACTGGGAGATTATTACTATCAATACCAGCACTGGGAGATTATAACTATCAATAGCAGCACTGAGAGATTAAAACTATCAATACCAGCACTGGGAGATTATAACTATCAATACCAGCACTGAGAGATTATAACTGTCAATACCAGCACTGGGAGATTATAACTATCAATCCCAGCACTGAGAGATTATAACTATCAATACCAGCACTGGGAGATTATAACTATCAATCCCAGCACTGAGAGATTATAACTATCAATACCAGCACTGGGAGATTATAACTATCAATCCCAGCACTGAGAGATTATAACTATCAATACCAGCCCTGAGAGATTATAACTATCAATACCAGCACTGGGAGATTATAACTATCAATCCCAGCACTGAGAGATTATAACCATCAATACCAGCACTGAGAGATTATAACTATCAATCCCAGCACTGAGAGATTATAACTGTCAATACCAGCACTGAGAGATTATAACTATCAATACCAGCACTGGGAGATTATAACTATCAATCCCAGCACTGAGAGATTATAACTATTAATCCCAGCACTGAGAGATTATAACTATCAATACCAGCACTGGGAGATTTTAACTATCAATACCAGCGCTGAGAGATTATAACTATCAATCCCAGCACTGAGAGATTATAACTATCAATACCAGCACTGAGAGATTATAACTATCAATACCAGCACTGGGAGATTATAACTATCAATACCAGCACTGAGAGATTATAACTGTCAATACCAGCACTGAGAGATTTTAACTATCAATACCAGCACTGAGAGATTATAACTGTCAATACCAGCAGTGGGAGATTATAACTATCAATAGCAGCACTGGGAGATTATAACTATCAATACCAGCACTGAGAGATTATAACTATCAATCCCAGCACTGGGAGATTATAACTATCAATCCCAGCACAGAGAGATTATAACTGTCAATACCAGCACTGGGAGATTATAACTATCAATACCAGCACTGAGAGATTATAACTATCAATACCAGCACTGGGAGATTATAACTATCAATCCCAGCACTGGGAGATTATAACTATCAATACCAGCACTGAGAGATTATAACTATCAATACCAGCACTGAGAGATTATAACTATCAATACCAGCACTGAGAGATTATAACTATCAATACCAGCACTGAGAGATTATAACTATCAATACCAGCACCGGGAGATTATAACTATCAATACCAGCACTGGGAGATTATAACTATCAATACCAGCACTGGGAGATTATAACTATCAATACCAGCACTGAGAGATTATAACTATCAATACCAGCACTGGGAGATTATAACTATCAATACCAGCACTGAGAGATTATAACTATCAATACCAGTACTGAGAGATTATAACTATCAATACCAGCACTGGGAGATTATAACTATCAATCCCAGCACTGAGAGATTATAACTATCAATCCCAGCACTGAGAGATTATAACTATCAATACCAGCACTGAGAGATTATAACTATCAATACCAGCACTGGGAGATTATAATGATCAATCCCAGCACTGAGAGATTATAACTATCAATCCCAGCACTGAGAAATTATAACTATCAATACCAGCACTGAGAGATTATAACTATCAAAACCAGCACTGGGAGATTATAACTATCAATCCCAGCACTGGGAGATTATAACTATCAATACCAGCACCGGGAGATTATAACTATCAATACCAGCACTGGGAGATTATAACTATCAATACCAGCACTGAGAGATTATAACTATCAATACCAGCACCGGGAGATTATAACTATCAATACCAGCACTGGGAGATTATAACTATCAATACCAGCACTGGGAGATTATAACTATCAATACCAGCACTGAGAGATTATAACTGTCAATACCAGCACTGGGAGATTATAACTATCAATACCAGCACTGAGAGATTATAACTATCAATACCAGCACTGAGAGATTATAACTATCAATACCAGCACTGGGAGATTATAACTATCAATCCCAGCACTGAGAGATTATAACTATCAATCCCAGCACTGAGAGATTATAACTATCAATACCAGCACTGAGAGATTATAACTATCAATACCAGCACTGGGAGATTATAACGATCAATCCCAGCACTGAGAGATTATAACTATCAATACCAGCACTGAGAGATTATAACTATCAAAACCAGCACTGGGAGATTATAACTATCAATCCCAGCACTGGGAGATTATAACTATCAATCCCAGCACTGAGAGATTATAACTATCAATACCAGCACTGAGAGATTATAACTATCAATCCCAGCACTGAGAGATTATAACTATCAATACCAGCACTGAGAGATTATAACTATCAATACCAGCACTGGGAGATTATAACTATCAATCCCAGCACTGAGAGATTATAACTATTAATCCCAGCACTGAGAGAATATAACTATCAATACCAGCACTGGGAGATTATAACTATCAATACCAGCACTGAGAGATTATAACTATCAATTCCAGCACTGAGAGATTATAACTATCAAGACCAGCACTGAGAGATTATAACTGTCAATACCAGCACTGAGAGATTATAACTATCAATACCAGCACTGGGAGATTATAACTATCAACACCAGCACTGAGAGATTATAACTATCAATACCAGCACTGAGAGATTATAACTATCAATACCAGCACTGAGAGATTATAACTATCAATACCAGCACTGAGAGATTATAACTATCAATACCAGCACTGGGAGATTATAACTATCAATACCAGCACTGGGAGATTATAACTATCAATCCCAGCACTGAGAGATTATAACTACCAATACCAGCACTGAGAGATTATAACTATCAATACCAGCACTGGGAGATTATAACTATCAATACCAGCACTGGGAGATTATAACTATCAATCCCAGCACTGGGAGATTATAACTACCAATACCAGCACTGAGAGATTATAACTATCAATACCAGCACTGAGAGATTATAACTATCAATACCAGCACTGAGAGATTATAACTACCAATACCAACACTGGGAGATTATAACTATCAATCCCAGCACTGAGAGATTATAACTATCAACAACAGCACTGGGAGATTATAACCATCAATCCCAGCACTGGGAGATTATAACTATCAATCCCAGCACTGAGAGATTATAACTATTAATCCCAGCACAGAGAGATTATAACTATCAATACCAGCACTGAGAGATTATAACTATCATTCCCAGCACTGAGAGATTATAACTATCAATCCCAGCACTGAGAGATTATAACTATCAATACCAGCACTGGGAGATTATAACTATCAATACCAGCACTGGGAGATTATAATGATCAATCCCAGCACTGAGAGATTATAACTATCAATCCCAGCACTGAGAAATTATAACTATCAATACCAGCACTGAGAGATTATAACTATCAAAACCAGCACTGGGAGATTATAACTATCAATCCCAGCACTGGGAGATTATAACTATCAATACCAGCACCGGGAGATTATAACTATCAATACCAGCACTGGGAGATTATAACTATCAATACCAGCACTGAGAGATTATAACTATCAATACCAGCACCGGGAGATTATAACTATCAATACCAGCACTGGGAGATTATAACTATCAATACCAGCACTGGGAGATTATAACTATCAATACCAGCACTGAGAGATTATAACTGTCAATACCAGCACTGGGAGATTATAACTATCAATACCAGCACTGAGAGATTATAACTATCAATACCAGCACTGAGAGATTATAACTATCAATACCAGCACTGGGAGATTATAACTATCAATCCCAGCACTGAGAGATTATAACTATCAATCCCAGCACTGAGAGATTATAACTATCAATACCAGCACTGAGAGATTATAACTATCAATACCAGCACTGGGAGATTATAACGATCAATCCCAGCACTGAGAGATTATAACTATCAATCCCAGCACTGAGAGATTATAACTATCAATACCAGCACTGAGAGATTATAACTATCAAAACCAGCACTGGGAGATTATAACTATCAATCCCAGCACTGGGAGATTATAACTATCAATCCCAGCACTGAGAGATTATAACTATCAATACCAGCACTGAGAGATTATAACTATCAATCCCAGCACTGAGAGATTATAACTATCAATACCAGCACTGAGAGATTATAACTATCAATACCAGCACTGGGAGATTATAACTATCAATCCCAGCACTGAGAGATTATAACTATTAATCCCAGCACTGAGAGAATATAACTATCAATACCAGCACTGGGAGATTATAACTATCAATACCAGCACTGAGAGATTATAACTATCAATTCCAGCACTGAGAGATTATAACTATCAAGACCAGCACTGAGAGATTATAACTGTCAATACCAGCACTGAGAGATTATAACTATCAATACCAGCACTGGGAGATTATAACTATCAACACCAGCACTGAGAGATTATAACTATCAATACCAGCACTGAGAGATTATAACTATCAATACCAGCACTGAGAGATTATAACTATCAATACCAGCACTGAGAGATTATAACTATCAATACCAGCACTGGGAGATTATAACTATCAATACCAGCACTGGGAGATTATAACTATCAATCCCAGCACTGAGAGATTATAACTACCAATACCAGCACTGAGAGATTATAACTATCAATACCAGCACTGGGAGATTATAACTATCAATACCAGCACTGGGAGATTATAACTATCAATCCCAGCACTGGGAGATTATAACTACCAATACCAGCACTGAGAGATTATAACTATCAATACCAGCACTGAGAGATTATAACTATCAATACCAGCACTGAGAGATTATAACTACCAATACCAACACTGGGAGATTATAACTATCAATCCCAGCACTGAGAGATTATAACTATCAACAACAGCACTGGGAGATTATAACCATCAATCCCAGCACTGGGAGATTATAACTATCAATCCCAGCACTGAGAGATTATAACTATTAATCCCAGCACAGAGAGATTATAACTATCAATACCAGCACTGAGAGATTATAACTATCATTCCCAGCACTGAGAGATTATAACTATCAATCCCAGCACTGAGAGATTATAACTATCAATCCCAGCACTGAGAGATTATAACTATCAATCCCAGCACGGGGAGATGATAACTATCAATCCCAGCACTGAGAGATTATAACTATCAATCCCAGCACGGGGAGATTATAACTATCAATCCCAGCACTGAGAGATTAGAACTATCAATCGCAGCAGTGGGAGATTATAACTATCAATACCAGCACTGGGAGATTATAACTATCAATACCAGCACTGGGAGATTATAACTATCAATAGCAGCACTGAGAGATTAAAACTATCAATACCAGCACTGGGAGATTATAACTATCAATACCAGCACTGAGAGATTATAACTGTCAATACCAGCACTGGAAGATTATAACTATCAATCCCAGCACTGAGAGATTATAACTATCAATACCAGCACTGGGAGATTATAACTATCAATCCCAGCACTGAGAGATTATAACTATCAATACCAGCACTGGGAGATTATAACTATCAATCCCAGCACTGAGAGATAATAACTATCAATACCAGCCCTGAGAGATTATAACTATCAATACCAGCACTGGGAGATTATAACTATCAATCCCAGCACTGAGAGATTATAACCATCAATACCAGCACTGAGAGATTATAACTATCAATCCCAGCACTGAGAGATTATAACTGTCAATACCAGCACTGAGAGATTATAACTATCAATACCAGCACTGGGAGATTATAACTATCAATCCCAGCACTGAGAGATTATAACTATTAATCCCAGCACTGAGAGATTATAACTATCAATACCAGCACTGGGAGATTATAACTATCAATACCAGCGCTGAGAGATTATAACTATCAATCCTAGCACTGAGAGATTATAACTATCAATACCAGCACTGAGAGATTATAACTATCAATACCAGCACTGGGAGATTATAACTATCAATACCAGCACTGAGAGATTATAACTATCAATACCAGCACTGAGAGATTATAACTATCAATACCAGCACTGAGAGATTATAACTGTCAATACCAGCAGTGGGAGATTATAACTATCAATAGCAGCACTGGGAGATTATAACTATCAATACCAGCACTGAGAGATTATAACTATCAATCCCAGCACTGGGAGATTATAACTATCAATCCCAGCACAGAGAGATTATAACTGTCAATACCAGCACTGGGAGATTATAACTATCAATACCAGCACTGAGAGATTATAACTATCAATACCAGCACTGGGAGATTATAACTATCAATCCCAGCACTGGGAGATTATAACTATCAATACCAGCACTGAGAGATTATAACTATCAATACCAGCACTGAGAGATTATAACTATCAATACCAGCACTGAGAGATTATAACTATCAATACCAGCACTGAGAGATTATAACTATCAATACCAGCACTGAGAGATTATAACTATCAATCCCAGCACTGGGAGATTATAACTATCAATCCCAGCACTGAGAGATTATAACTATCAATACCAGCACTGGGAGATTATAACTATCAATACCAGCACTGGGAGATTATAACTATCAATACCAGCACTGGGAGATTATAACGATCAATACCAGCACTGGGCGATTATAACTATCAATACCAGCACTGGGAGATTATAACTATCAATACCAGCACTGAGAGATTATAACTATCAGTACCAGCACTGGGAGATTATAACTATCAATCCCAGCACTGGGAGATTATAACTATCAATACCAGCACCGGGAGATTATAACTATCAATACCAGCACTGGGAGATTACAACTATCAATACCAGCACTTGAAGATTATAACTCTCAATACCAGCACTGAGAGATTATAACTATCAATACCAGCACTGGGAGATTATAACTATCAATACCAGCACTGAGAGATTATAACTATCAATACCAGCACTGGGAGATTATAACTATCAATCCCAGCACTGAGAGATTATAACTATCAATACCAGCACTGGGAGATTATAACTATCAATACCAGCACTGAGAGATTATAACTAGCAATACCAGCACTGAGAGATTATAACTATCAATACCAGCACTGAGAGATTATAACTATCAATACCAGCACTGAGAGATTATAACTATCAATCCCAGCACTGGGAGATTATAACTATCAATCCCAGCACTGAGAGATTATAACTATCAATCCCAGCACTGAGAGATTATAACTATCAATCCCAGCACTGGGAGATTATAACTATCAATCCCAGCACTGAGAGATTATAACTATCAATCCCAGCACTGAGAGATTATAACTATCAATACCAGCACTGAGAGATTATAACTATCAATACCAGCACTGAGAGATTGTAACTATCAATACCAGCACAGAGAGATTATAACTATCAATACCAGCACTGGGAGATTATAACTATCAATCCCAGCACTGAGAGGTTATAACTACCAATACCAGCACTGAGAGATTATAACTATCAATACCAGCACTGGGAGATTATAACTATCAATACCAGCACTGGGAGATTATAACTATCAATCCCAGCACTGGGAGATTATAACTACCAATACCAGCACTGGGAGATTATAACTATCAATACCAGCACTGGGAGATTATAACTACCAATCCCAGCACTGAGAGATTATAACTATCAATACCAGCACTGGGAGATTATAACTATCAATACCAGCACTGGGAGATTATAACTATCAACCCCAGCACTGAGAGATTATAACTATTAATCCCAGCACTGGGAGATTATAACTATCAATACCAGCACTGAGAGATTATAACTATCAATACCAGCACTGGGAGATTATAAATATCAATACCAGCACTGAGAGATTATAACTATCAATACCAGCACTGAGAGATTATATCTATCAATACCAGCACTGAGAGATTATAACTATCAATCCCAGCACTGGGAGATTATAACTATTAATCCCAGCACTGAGAGATTATAACTATCAATCCCAGCACTGAGAGATTATAACTATCAATCCCAGCACTGGGAGATTTTAACTATCAATCCCAGCACTGAGAGATTATAACTATCAATTCCAGCACTGGGAGATTATAACTATCAACACCAGCACTGAGAGATTATAACTATCAATACCAGCACTGAGAGATTATAACTATCAATACCAGCACTGAGAGATTATAACTATCAATACCAGCACTGAGAGATTATAACTATCAATACCAGCACTGGGAGATTATAACTATCAATACCAGCACTGGGAGATTATAACTATCAATCCCAGCACTGAGAGATTATAACTACCAATACCAGCACTGAGAGATTATAACTATCAATACCAGCACTGGGAGATTATAACTATCAATACCAGCACTGGGAGATTATAACTATCAATCCCAGCACTGGGAGATTATAACTACCAATACCAGCACTGAGAGATTATAACTATCAATACCAGCACTGAGAGATTATAACTATCAATACCAGCACTGAGAGATTATAACTACCAATACCAACACTGGGAGATTATAACTATCAATCCCAGCACTGAGAGATTATAACTATCAACAACAGCACTGGGAGATTATAACCATCAATCCCAGCACTGGGAGATTATAACTATCAATCCCAGCACTGAGAGATTATAACTATTAATCCCAGCACAGAGAGATTATAACTATCAATACCAGCACTGAGAGATTATAACTATCAATCCCAGCACTGAGAGATTATAACTATCAATCCCAGCACTGAGAGATTATAACTATCAATCCCAGCACTGAGAGATTATAACTATCAATCCCAGCACGGGGAGATGATAACTATCAATCCCAGCACTGAGAGATTATAACTATCAATCCCAGCACGGGGAGATTATAACTATCAATCCCAGCACTGAGAGATTAGAACTATCAATCGCAGCAGTGGGAGATTATAACTATCAATACCAGCACTGGGAGATTATAACTATCAATACCAGCACTGGGAGATTATAACTATCAATAGCAGCACTGAGAGATTAAAACTATCAATACCAGCACTGGGAGATTATAACTATCAATACCAGCACTGAGAGATTATAACTGTCAATACCAGCACTGGAAGATTATAACTATCAATCCCAGCACTGAGAGATTATAACTATCAATACCAGCACTGGGAGATTATAACTATCAATCCCAGCACTGAGAGATTATAACTATCAATACCAGCACTGGGAGATTATAACTATCAATCCCAGCACTGAGAGATTATAACTATCAATACCAGCCCTGAGAGATTATAACTATCAATACCAGCACTGGGAGATTATAACTATCAATCCCAGCACTGAGAGATTATAACCATCAATACCAGCACTGAGAGATTATAACTATCAATCCCAGCACTGAGAGATTATAACTGTCAATACCAGCACTGAGAGATTATAATGATCAATACCAGCACTGGGAGATTATAACTATCAATCCCAGCACTGAGAGATTATAACTATTAATCCCAGCACTGAGAGATTATAACTATCAATACCAGCACTGGGAGATTATAACTATCAATACCAGCGCTGAGAGATTATAACTATCAATCCCAGCACTGAGAGATTATAACTATCAATACCAGCACTGAGAGATTATAACTATCAATACCAGCACTGGGAGATTATAACTATCAATACCAGCACTGAGAGATTATAACTATCAATACCAGCACTGAGAGATTATAACTATCAATACCAGCACTGAGAGATTATAACTGTCAATACCAGCAGTGGGAGATTATAACTATCAATAGCAGCACTGGGAGATTATAACTATCAATACCAGCACTGAGAGATTATAACTATCAATCCCAGCACTGGGAGATTATAACTATCAATCCCAGCCCAGAGAGATTATAACTGTCAATACCAGCACTGGGAGATTATAACTATCAATACCAGCACTGAGAGATTATAACTATCAATACCAGCACTGGGAGATTATAACTATCAATCCCAGCACTGGGAGATTATAACTATCAATACCAGCACTGAGAGATTATAACTATCAATACCAGCACTGAGAGATTATAACTATCAATACCAGCACTGAGAGATTATAACTATCAATACCAGCACTGAGAGATTATAACTATCAATACCAGCACTGAGAGATTATAACTATCAATCCCAGCACTGGGAGATTATAACTATCAATCCCAGCACTGAGAGATTATAACTATCAATACCAGCACTGGGAGATTATAACTATCAATACCAGCACTGGGAGATTATAACTATCAATACCAGCACTGGGAGATTATAACGATCAATACCAGCACTGGGAGATTATAACTATCAATACCAGCACTGGGAGATTATAACTATCAATACCAGCACTGAGAGATTATAACTATCAGTACCAGCACTGGGAGATAATAACTATCAATCCCAGCACTGGGAGATTATAACTATCAATACCAGCACCGGGAGATTATAACTATCAATACCAGCACTGGGAGATTACAACTATCAATACCAGCACTTGAAGATTATAACTCTCAATACCAGCACTGAGAGATTATAACTATCAATACCAGCACTGGGAGATTATAACTATCAATACCAGCACTGAGAGATTATAACTATCAATACCAGCACTGGGAGATTATAACTATCAATCCCAGCACTGAGAGATTATAACTATCAATACCAGCACTGGGAGATTATAACTATCAATACCAGCACTGAGAGATTATAACTAGCAATACCAGCACTGAGAGATTATAACTATCAATACCAGCACTGAGAGATTATAACTATCAATACCAGCACTGAGAGATTATAACTATCAATCCCAGCACTGGGAGATTATAACTATCAATCCCAGCACTGAGAGATTATAACTATCAATCCCAGCACTGAGAGATTATAACTATCAATCCCAGCACTGGGAGATTATAACTATCAATCCCAGCACTGAGAGATTATAACTATCAATCCCAGCACTGAGAGATTATAACTATCAATACCAGCACTGAGAGATTATAACTATCAATACCAGCACTGAGAGATTGTAACTATCAATACCAGCACAGAGAGATTATAACTATCAATACCAGCACTGGGAGATTATAACTATCAATCCCAGCACTGAGAGGTTATAACTACCAATACCAGCACTGAGAGATTATAACTATCAATACCAGCACTGGGAGATTATAACTATCAATACCAGCACTGGGAGATTATAACTATCAATCCCAGCACTGGGAGATTATAACTACCAATACCAGCACTGGGAGATTATAACTATCAATACCAGCACTGGGAGATTATAACTACCAATCCCAGCACTGAGAGATTATAACTATCAATACCAGCACTGGGAGATTATAACTATCAATACCAGCACTGGGAGATTATAACTATCAACCCCAGCACTGAGAGATTATAACTATTAATCCCAGCACTGGGAGATTATAACTATCAATACCAGCACTGAGAGATTATAACTATCAATACCAGCACTGGGAGATTATAAATATCAATACCAGCACTGAGAGATTATAACTATCAATACCAGCACTGAGAGATTATAACTATCAATACCAGCACTGAGAGATTATAACTATCAATCCCAGCACTGGGAGATTATAACTATTAATCCCAGCACTGAGAGATTATAACTATCAATCCCAGCACTGAGAGATTATAACTATCAATCCCAGCACTGGGAGATTTTAACTATCAATCCCAGCACTGAGAGATTATAACTATCAATTCCAGCACTGGGAGATTATAACTATCAATACCAGCACTGAGAGATTATAACTATCAATACCAGCACTGGGAGATTATAACTATCAATACCAGCACTGAGAGATAATAACTATTAATCCCAGCACTGAGAGATTATAACTATCAATCCCAGCACTGGGAGATTATAACTATGAATCCCAGCACTGAGAGATTATAACGATCAATCCCAGCACTGGGAGATTATAACTATCAATACCAGCACTGAGAGATTATAACTATCAATACCAGCACTGAGAGATTATAACTATCAATACCAGCACTGGGAGATTATAACTATCAATGCCAGCACTGAGAGATTATAACTATCAATACCAGCACTGAGAGATTATAACTACCAATACCAGCACTGAGAGTTTATAACTATCAATACCAGCACTGGGAGATTATAACTATCAATACCAGCACTGGGAGATTATAACTATCAATCCCAGCACTGAGAGATTATAACTACCAATACCAGCACTGAGAGATTATAACTATCAATACCAGCACTGGGAGATTATAACTATTAATCCCAACACTGAGAGATTATAACTATCAATACCAGCACTGGGAGATTATAACTATCAATACCAGCACTGGGAGATTATAACTATCAATCCCAGCACTGAGAGATTATAACTTTCAATACCAGCACTGAGAGATTATAACTATCAATCCCAGCACTTAGAGATTATAACTATCAATACCAGCACGTTGAGATTATAACTATCAATCCCAGCACTGAGAGATTATAACTATCAATACCAGCACTGAGAGATTATAACTATCAATCCCAGCACTGAGAGATTATAACTATCAATACCAGCACTGGGAGATTATAACTATCAATACCAGCACTGGGAGATTAAAACTATCAATCCCAGCACTGAGAGATTATAACTATTAATCCCAGCACTGAGAGATTATAACTATCAATACCAACACTGAGAGATTATAACTATCAATACCAGCACTGAGAGATTATAACTATTAATCCCAGCACTGGGAGATTATAACTATCAATCCCAGCACTGGGAGATTATAACTATCAATACCAGCACTGGGAGATTATAACTATTAATCCCAGCACTGGGAGATTATAACTATCAATCCCAGCACTTGGAGATTATAACTATCAATACCAGCACTGGGAGATTATAACTATCAATCCCAGCACTGGGAGATTATAACTATTAATCCCAGCACTGGGAGATTATAACTATCAATACCAGCACTGGGAGATTATAATTATCAATACCAGCACTGAGAGATTATAACTATCAATACCAGCACTGGGAGATTATAACTATCAATCCCAGCACTGAGAGATTATAACTATCAATCCCAGCACTGGGAGATTATAACTATCAATACCAGCACTGAGAGATTATAACTATTAATCCCAGCACTGGGAGATTATAACTATCAATACCAGCACTGAGAGATTATAACTATTAATCCCAGCACTGAGAGATTATAACTATCAATCCCAGCACTGAGAGATTATAACTATCAATCCCAGCACTGGGAGATTATAACTATCAATACCAGCACTGGGAGAATATAACTATCAATCCCAGCACTGAGAGATTATAACTATCAATACCAACACTGGGAGATTATAACTATTAATCCCAGCACTGGGAGATTATAACTGTCATTACCAACACTGGGAGATTATAACTATTAATCCCAGCACTGGCAGATTATAACTATCAATACCAGCACTGAGAGATTATAACTATCAATCCCAGCACTGAGAGATTATAACTATTAATCCCAGCACTGGGAGATTATAACTATCAATCCCAGCACTGGGAGATTATAACTATCAATACCAGCACTGAGAGATTATAACTATTAATCCCAGCACTGGGAGATTATAACTATCAATCCCAGCACTGAGAGATTATAACTATCAATCCCAGCACTGAGAGATTATAACTATCAATACCAGCACTGGGAGATTATAACTATCAATACCAGCACTGAGAGATTATAACTATCAATACCAGCACTGGGAGATTATAACTATCAATCCCAGCACTGGGAGATTATAACTATCAATACCAGCACTGAGAGATTATAACTATTAATCCCAGCACTGGGAGATTATAACTATCAATACCAGCACTGGGAGATTATAACTATCAATCCCACCACTGAGAGATTATAACTATTAATCCCAACACTGAGAGATTATAACTATCAATACCAGCACTGGGAGATTATAACTATCAATACCAGCACTGGGAGATTATAACTATCAATCCCAGCACTGAGAGATTATAACTTTCAATACCAGCACTGAGAGATTATAACTATCAATCCCAGCACTTAGAGATTATAACTATCAATACCAGCACGTTGAGATTATAACTATCAATCCCAGCACTGAGAGATTATAACTATCAATACCAGCACTGAGAGATTATAACTATCAATCCCAGCACTGAGAGATTATAACTATCAATACCAGCACTGGGAGATTATAACTATCAATACCAGCACTGGGAGATTATAACTATCAATACCAGCACTGAGAGATTATAACTATCAATCCCAGCACTGGGAGATTATAACTATCAATCCCAGCACTGGGAGATTATAACTATCATACCAACACTGGGAGATTATAACTATCAATCCCAGCACTGGGAGATTATAACTGTCAATACCAGCACTGGGAGATTATAACTATCAATCCCAGCACTGGGAGATTATAACTGTCAATACCAGCACTGAGAGATTATAACTATTAATCCCAGCACTGGGAGATTATAACTATCAATCCCAGCACTGGGAGATTATAACTATCAATCCCAGCACTAAGGGATTATAACTATCAATACCAGCACTGAGAGATTATAACTATCAATCCCAGCACTGAGAGATTATAACTATCAATACCAGAACTGAGAGATTATAACTATCAACCCCAGCACTGAGAGATTATAACTATCAATCCCAGCACTGAGAGATTATAACTATCAATACCAGCACTGGGAGATTATAACTATCAATACCAGCACTGGGAGATTATAACTATCAATCCCAGCACTGAGAGATTATAACTATCAATCCCAGCACTGAGAGATTATAACTATCAATACCAGCACTGGGAGATTATAACTATCAATACCAGCACTGGGAGATTATAACTATCAATCCCAGCACTGAGAGATTATAACTATTAATCCCAGCACTGAGAGATTATAACTATCAATACCAACACTGAGAGATTATAACTATCAATACCAGCACTGAGAGATTATAACTATTAATCCCAGCACTGGGAGATTATAACTATCAATCCCAGCACTGGGAGATTATAACTATCAATACCAGCACTGGGAGATTATAACTATTAATCCCAGCACTGGGAGATTATAACTATCAATCCCAGCACTTGGAGATTATAACTATCAATACCAGCACTGGGAGATTATAACTATCAATCCCAGCACTGGGAGATTATAACTATTAATCCCAGCACTGGGAGATTATAACTATCAATACCAGCACTGGGAGATTATAATTATCAATACCAGCACTGAGAGATTATAACTATCAATACCAGCACTGGGAGATTATAACTATCAATCCCAGCACTGAGAGATTATAACTATCAATCCCAGCACTGGGAGATTATAACTATCAATACCAGCACTGAGAGATTATAACTATTAATCCCAGCACTGGGAGATTATAACTATCAATACCAGCACTGAGAGATTATAACTATTAATCCCAGCACTGAGAGATTATAACTATCAATCCCAGCACTGAGAGATTATAACTATCAATCCCAGCACTGAGAGATTATAACTATCAATCCCAGCACTGGGAGATTATAACTATCAATCCCAGCACTGGGAGATTATAACTATCAATACCAGCACTGAGAGATTATAACTATTAATCCCAGCACTGAGAGATTATAACTATCAATCCCAGCACTGAGAGATTATAACTATCAATCCCAGCACTGGGAGATTATAACTATCAATACCAGCACTGGGAGAATATAACTATCAATCCCAGCACTGAGAGATTATAACTATCAATACCAACACTGGGAGATTATAACTATTAATCCCAGCACTGGGAGATTATAACTGTCATTACCAACACTGGGAGATTATAACTATTAATCCCAGCACTGGGAGATTATAACTATCAATACCAGCACTGAGAGATTATAACTATCAATCCCAGCACTGAGAGATTATAACTATCAATCCCAGCACTGAGAGATTATAACTATCAATCCCAGCACTGAGAGGTTATAACTATTAATCCCAGCACTGAGAGATTATAACTATCAATCCCAGCACTGAGAGATTATAACTATTAATCCCAGCACTGAGAGATTATAACTATCAATCCCAGCACTGAGAGATTATAGCTATTAATCCCAGCACTGGGAGATTATAACTATCAATACCAGCACTGGGAGATTATAACTATCAATACCAGCACTGAGAGATTATAACTATTAATCCCAGCACTGGGAGATTATAACTATCAATACCAGCACTGAGAGATTATAACTATTAATCCCAGCACTGAGAGATTATAACTATCAATCCCAGCACTGAGAGATTATAACTATCAATCCCAGCACTGAGAGATTATAACTATCAATCCCAGCACTGAGAGATTATAACTATGAATCCCAGCACTGAGAGATTATAACTATCAATCCCAGCACTGAGAGATTATAACTATCAATACCAGCACTGAGAGATTATAACTATCAATACCAGCACTGAGAGATTATAACTATCAATCCCAGCACTGAGAGATTATAACTATCAATACCAGCACTGGGAGATTATAACTATTAATCCCAGCACTGAGAGGTTATAACTATCAATCCCAGCACTGAGAGATTATAACTATCAATCCCAGCACTGAGAGATAATGGGCTAGATTTTCAGTTGCTTGCGCCAGCAGTTAGCGCCTTAAGAGAAGTGATTTCCGGGCGCTATGCGTGTAGCGCCCGGGCGCAGCGCAGTTTGCGCCCCGCCCCAAATTAAGTTGCCCGTTAGCGCCGGCGCAAAGTTTAGCGCCCGCCCGGATGCGCGCGCAGAAAATGACGTCACATCCTCGTGCAACGCCCTTTGGCCGCCCCGATTGCAAACTTCAGTCGGACCGCCCCATTGTGCGGCGGGCGGCCGGAGCGTTTGGAAAAAGGAACGCAACACAACCAGCGCGGGCCCCGGGGGGCGCTAATTAAAGGGAACGTCCTCTCCAGTATAAAGGCCATCCTTTTTTCTGAAAACAGTCTTGTGCAACGCATTTCTGGAGACACAACAAGGAGGATAGCTAACTGGTTTCAAGCAGCAAGAGCCAGGTATTTTTGGACTCAGGCAATAGCGCTGCAAGTGGCCATTTGGAAATTAGACTGTTTGCCAGGATTTGATGGGGGTTGCATGGGGTGCCAATGCGGAGCTGCAGCTCCATGTCCATAGGGCTCGCAGACGCATTGTGAGAGGGGCAGCCCTGGCTAGAGGCAGAGGGGGCTACAGGCGTCGGCCACGTAGGCCTTACCCAGTCAGGCTATACCGCCAGCAGCGCTCCTACCTAAACATGAGTGCCGCGCGATGTGTTAAAAGGCTCCGATTCCGAAAGGGGGTGATTGCAGAGATCTGCCACCTGCTTCGCCGAGATCTGCGGCCAAAGCTTAGGTGCAGGACGTCTCTGTCGGTGGAAGTGAAGGTGACGGTGGCATTGAACTTCTATGCCACCGGCTCCTTCCAATACGCTGCTGGGGACATAGCAAACATCTCCCAGTACGGCGCGCATCGCTGCATCCGCCAGGTGACCGAAGCACTGTTCAGAAGGAGAAGCCAATTCATCTCCTTCCCCATGGCCCTGGAGAGCCAGCATCAGCGCGCATTGGGATTTTCCAGACTCGGGGAATTCCCCTTGGTGCAGGGCGCCATTGACTGTATGCATGTGGCTTTGCGGGCCCCTCTGGAGCATGGCGAGCAGTATCGCTACAGGAAGGGCTACCATTCTCTGAATGTGCAGCTGGTCTGTGACCACAAGCAGCGCATCATGGCAGTCAATGCCAGCTTCCCAGGCAGCAGCCACGATGCCTTTATCCTGCGGCAGAGTACTGTGCATGACATGTTCCAGGCACAGCCTCCCCCAAGAGGATGGCTACTCGGGGACAAAGGCTATCCTTTGTGCACCTGGCTCATGACCCCGCTCCGCGCGCCCAGGACCGCTGCTGAAGAGGCCTACAACGAGAGCCATCAAACCACCCGCAACATCATCGAGCTAACTATTGGGGTCCTCAAGCAGCGGTTCCGCTGCCTTGATCGCTCCGGAGGAGCTCTCCAGTATTCGCCGGACCGGGTCTCCCAATTTGTGGTGGTTTGCTGCATGCTACACAACCTGGCTATCCGCAGGACTCAGGCACTGCCACCTGACGTTGGACCAGCACCTCAGGAGGAGGAGCAGGAGGAGCATGAGGAGGAGGAGGAGGAGGAGGAGGAGGAGCAGGAGTACGTTCCCAGGAGGGAGCGACCAGGGCCAAGGGCCGCACGACGCCACCTTATTACACGGTACTTCTAAGCCCCCTGTCAGGGAATGGCCAGGGGCCATGAGGGAAGATGAATGCAGCCGCTCCGCAAGCCCTCAGCCGGCGAAGCCAACAAACACTAAGAAGAACAACCATGGAGACTGCATGAATAAAGATAATTTTTTATTAAACAAAAATGAAAAGCCCTTCCCACATGAATCCCCAAAAACAATAAACGGGCCCCACAAAAAGCCCAACAAACGACTCACTCCCACAAACTGGGGAGGAGCCACTCCACCTTTATTGAAACCGGGCCTCAACGTCGGCCTAACGCAAAAAAAAAGCCCTCCAAAAGCACAACCATGGGCAAAATAAAGATGGCCACCGCCATATTAAAGGAAAGCTGGCCACACCCTCTACTGAGTGGCCCGCGAGGGCGAGACCTTGGCCAGCATTTTGCCTCCCCTGCCCTGCCTGCTGCTCCTTCGCAAGCTCTGCCCAGTGGCTGCTGCGAGGCTGGGGGAAGGCGCCTGAGGCTCAGATGCCCTTCCGCCAGATGCCGCTGGGGGGCGGCCTACACGGCGTTTGGGCCTCGAGGGGCCGTCTCCTGAGTGGCGCACCTGAGCCTGGCCACCATCAGCTGCAGCCGCTTGCCCTTGACGCCCCAGAGGGGGAATGGCGGCGACGGATGGCGCAATGTGGGCCAGCTGGCGTCTGGGATGCGCTGGCTGGTGCTGTGGCGCGGTGGCACTCGGCCGGGCCCGCACTGCAGGATCCGCAGCAATCAGCCGACGGCCGGCTTGCTGGGATGGTCCAGCGCGGCGCCTGCCCTGGCGATGCCTGCCTGAGACAGCGCGTGTGGCAGCAGTGAGTGGCCCTGTGGTCCTGGTGTGCGCGCGCATCACATCCGCCAGGGTCTTGACGGCATCAGTTAGCATGCGGCCAGTCGCGGCAGTTGCTGCCCCGAACTCGCGCACACTGGTCGCCAGCGACTCGATGGCCTCAGGCATGCGCCCCACCACGCTCATGAGCTCCGTGTGGCGCCGGTCCGAGTCGTCGGCCATCTGATCGAGCTTCCGCACCTCCTCCGAAGTGAAGGTGTCCGGACTGGAGTCGCGACTCTCCCGCTGGGGAGGAGGGGGCCGAACTAGGGGACCCTTGCCGCGTTGGTGACGGCGAGTGTGCCGAGCAGCAGCACTCCCCTCTGATCCTTCCCCCCTTTGGGGGGAAGGCCGCGGGCCATGCGCACGGCTGCTGGGTGGCTGGACGCCACTGGTCCCAGAAGCTGCATTGCCCTGCGACAGTTCCTCCAGGCACTCGTCCAGTGAGGAGGTGTCGAGCATTTCCTCCTCTCCTGCGGGACGTGACTGTTCCCCCGAAGGTCCGGCTTGCTCCTCCTCCTCCTCCTGGTTGGAGGTGCTGTCACTGGCAGCCTCAGGGTCCTGGTCATCACCAGCTGAAAGCAGGAATGCACAAGAGTAGCTTCAGAGTGAGGAGACGGCGTCAGCGAGGGAGTTAGGACTGGTGGGATTCAGCGCATTGGTGGGACAGTGGCAAAGGAGGTAGCTCGGATGGGCCAGTGCGACGCGAGAGGGCCAAAAGGCGAGGTCCTTACCATTGCCGGGCAGTGGAGGGTCGGATACACTGCACGCTGTGGGGACAATCACACGGGCTCCCATGAGCACACACACGCGCTCCTCCAGCCGAGTGAGCTTCTGCAGCTTGGCGCAGCCACCCCTGGCACGGGCCTGGCGATTAAACGCTACTTTAGCCTGCAAGAGAAAGGACGGGCTGTAAGTGCGCAGTGAAGCCCTGATGTAGTGTGCACTGCCTCCCATGGTGGAATAGCTTGGACAGAGTGAAGCCCTGATGTAGTGTGCACTGCCTCCCATGGTGGAATAGCTTGGACAGAGTGAAGCCCTGATGTAGTGTGCACTGCCTCCCATGGTGGAATAGCTTGGACAGAGTGAAGCCCTGATGTAGTGTGCACTGCCTCCCATGGTGGAATAGCTTGGACAGAGTGAAGCCCTGATGTACTGTCCACTGCCTCCCATGGTGGAATAGCTTGGCCAAAGTGTAGAGTGCCGAATGGCCATTTGATGCTCATGACTGTCCCAATGCTGCTGGCTGAGGGCTGGCCAAAAGGACTTTCAGGTCCCTTTGCCCATCATGTCAGGTGTACATGCAAGAATGAGGAGGAGACTGGAAAGGCTACTCACCCTCACAATCCTGGTCAGATCGTTGTATTTCTTACGGCATTGTGTGTGGGTCCTGGGGGCCTCGCCGGTGAACGTCACCCTCTGGGCGATCTGCTTCCAGGCTTTGGTGTAGTCGTGGTGGGTTGGATTCCTCCCACTGTCTGGAAACAAGATCTTGCGCCTCACCTCCAGAGCTGTGACCATTATGTCCAGATCACCCTCTGAGAAGCGCAGGGCACGCTGACGGGCCTTCTCTGGCGTTGCCATGACTCCCTGGGGCTGAGCAGTAGTGTTGAGGCCTCTTTGCAAGGCTGCAGTGTGCAGGGCGTGGCAGCAGACCAATTCGTCCCTTCCCCCTTTAAGAGCTGGTCGGCACCACGGGGTCTGCTGTCAGTGCAAAAATGACCGCACCCGTGCTGCGCCCCGCCTGGGCGCTATCCCTCTGGACCGCCGGCTTAGCGCCTAAAGAGAGTAGTGGAACGCCTCTTTTAGCGCTCCACCAACCTCTTAGGGCGAAGCCACTGAATTCCCGGCAACGGGGCGCTACTTTGGGGCGGGCGCTAACTTGGGGCGGGCGCTAAGGTTAGCGCCCCAAAACTGCCTATACTGAAAATCTAGCCCAATAACTATTAATCCCAGCACTGAGAGATTATAACTATCAATCCCAGCACTGAGAGATTATAACTATTAATCCCAGCACTGGGAGATTATAACTATCAATACCAGCACTGAGAGATTATAACTATCAATACCAGCACTGGGAGATTATAACTATCAATACCAGCACTGAGAGATTATAACTATTAATCCCAGCACTGGGAGATTATAACTATCAATACCAGCACTAAGAGATTATAGCTATCAATCCCAGCACTGGGAGATTATAACTGTCAATACCATCACTGAGATTATAACTATCAACACTAGACTGATCCCAGCACTGAGAGATTATGGCCTAGAAATTCGCTGGGCTGCGCCACCAGTTAGCGCCCAAAGAGGGCACTTAGTGGGTTTAGCGCCACTGGCCACTCCTCCCGCAAAACTTAGCAGGGCGCTAATGGCGGCGTTAGCCGGTAGCGCTGCGCCACCACCGATGACGTCATCGGTGTGCGCAGCGCCCCGCTACCGCCCCGATCGCGAAATTTGGTAGCGCCCCCCGCTGTAACGCCAGTCGCAATTTGCGACCGGTTCAGGGGGGCCTACCTGCGGCGGTAGAGGCACGGAGGTGCGGGGTGGCCAGTTTTTTTGCTGGCCGCCTGCCAGCGCCTCTTCGCGCAGCCGTCCCCGGCCTCCTGAGACCCCCCCCCCCGCGTTGTGCCGGCTGTCTCCCAAGAGCCCGGCACTTCTCCTCGGTGCCAGGCTCTTTTGCCGGCACTCGCGATCTCAGATCGCGCTGCAGCAGGCCCCTCCCCTTTAAGAAGGGGAGGCAGGCCTGCAGTACGCTGCGGCACGTTGCGCTGCGAACTTCAGTTGCAGCGCCCCAAGACGGATGCGGGGCGCCTCGAGTAGCGCTGCGCTTTCGTTTGGGACACTCAAACTGAATATCCGGCTGGCGCTCGCGACTCCTTCCAGGGCAGTACTTCCGGCGCCCTGGCAAGACTGGCACCCCAAACGGGGCGCCACCGAATTTCTAGGCCAATAACTATCAATACCAGCACCGACAGATTATAACTATCAGTAAAGATTGAACAGGCTGGGGCTCTTTTCTCTAGAAAAGGGAAGGCTGAGGGGAGACGTGATCGAGGTCTTTAAGATTATGAAGGGGTTCGAGAGGGTAGACGTGAAGAAGATGTTTCCACTTGTGGGGGAGACCAGAACTAGGGGCCATCGATATAAGAGAGTCACTAATAAATCCAATAGGGAATTCAGGAGAAACTTCTTTACCCAGAGAGTGGTGAGAATGTGGAACTCGCTACCACAGGGAGTGGTTGAGGCGAAGAGCAGAGATACATTTAAGGGGAAGCTGGATAAACACATGAGGGAGAAAGGAATAGAGGGTTAGGTTGATGGGGTGAGATGAAGAGGGTGGGAGGAGGCTGGTGTGGAGCAGAAACACCGGCACGGAACAGTGGGGCCGAATGGCCTGTTTCTGTGCTGTACACTCAGTGTAATCACAGGGTGACCCTGAGCTTCCGGTTGCCTGTCATTTTAATTCACCGCTCCATTCCCACTCGGACCTCACCGTCCTTGGCCTCTTGTATTGTTCCATGGAAGCTCAATGTAAACTCGAGGAACAGCACCTCATCTTCCGATTAGGCACTTTACAGCCTTCCGGACTCAATATCGAGTTCAACAATTTCAGATCATAACCTCGGCCCCTGTTACTTTTTTACTTATAATTTTTTCCACCCCTTTGTTTCGGGTCTTTTCCCCCCCCCCACCTTTCCTTTTGTTTCTCTCTCCCACCTGGCAGCTATCTCTTATCCTGCCAGTACACTTCACACCTAATCTCAGCTGTCTTTTGTCTTCACTGGCCTATTACCATCTCGTCTGGTTTCGAATACCTTTTATTGTCTCTTTTACTTCTTTTGTTCGATCGCAGCCCTGCCTTCGATCTGTTTTCCAGTTTTGAAGAAGGGTTTCGACCCGAAACATCAACTCAAATTTCTCTCCACGGATGTTGCCTGACCTGCTGAGTTTTTCCAGCATTTTCTGTTGTTATTACCAGTAGCACGTGCCTTGTTCTGTGGCCCTGTCTCATGTCGATGAGGTGCATTAAGTAATGTCGCCTCGGTTGCACTGGGCAGAGCACATTGACTTTAAACATAAGGTCCTAGAAATTCACTGGCGCCCTGTTTCACCAGGGCGCCGGAAGTACCGTCCCGGAAGGAGTCGTGAACGCCCGGCGGAAATTCAGTTTCAGCGCCCCAGACGGAAGCGCAGCGCTACTCGAGGCGCCTCGCATCCCTCTTGGGGCGCTGCAACTGAAAATCGCAGCGCAACGTGCCGCAGCGCCACACGTGGGGGTGGGGGGGGGCTCAGGAGGCCGGGGACGGCTGTGCGAAGAGGTGCTGGCAAGTGGCCAACAAAAAAAATGGCCGCCCCGCACATCCGCGCCTCTACTGCCACAGGTAGGCCCCCCTGAACTGGTCGCAAATTGCAACCGGCATTAAAGCAGGGGGCGCTACCAAATTTCGCGATTGGGGCGGTAGCGGGGCGCTGAGCACACCGATGACGTCATAGGTAGTGGCACAGCGCTAACGGCTAGCGCCGCCATTAGCGTCCCAATAAATTTAGCGGGAGGCGTGGCCAGTGGCGTTAAACACACTAAGTGCCCTCTTTGGGCGCTAACGGGTGGTGCAGCCCACGGAATTTCTAGGCCAAGGTGTTCCAGTTTGCCTTGAAACAAAGCACAGCCCCTGCGATCCGGGACACATACACGCATCAGGTTTAGGAGAGAACCTGGACAGTAGGCTCACGCTAGTAGGTAGAGTTTGGTTAAAGAAAGAAAGACTCAGGCCATCCCAAAATGCTTTACAGCCAATGAACTACCTTCATCGTGTAGTCACTGTTGTAATGTAGGAAACGCGGCAGCCAATTTGCGCACAGCAAGCTCTCACAAACAGTAATGAGATAATGACCGGATAATCTGCTTTGAGGTGTTCAGGGATAAATATTGGACAGGACATCGGGGAGAACTCCCCTGCTCTTCTTTGAAATAGTGCCGTGGGATCTTTTACCTCCACCTGAGAGAGCAGACGGGGCCTCGGTTTAACGTCTCATCCGAAAGACGGCACCTTAGGCAGTGCAGCACTCCCTCAGCACTGCCTAGATTTTGTGGTCAAGTCTCTGGAGCGGGGCCTGAACCCGTGACCTTCTGACTCAGAGGCGAGAGAGAGTGCTACCCACTGAGCCACGGCTGACACGCTTGTGCAGTGCTTGCTGTGATCTTGCGAGCCTCATTGGCTGTTGTAAGACTGGGTCTGAAACAATGCCGCTCCAGTGCTGCCTGGCCGGTACTTTGGGTGAGTCTCGATGGAGATGTTGCAGCCATATTGCAGTGAGATTTGGTAGGCATCCAGCATTTAGCACAGAGAACATCACAGTATAACAAGGTGTTGGATAAGACAGTAGTGGTTATTTTACTAGACTAGTAATCCAAAGGTCTGGGCTAATAATCCACGGAACGTGAGTTCAGATCCCACTGTGGGCAGTTTGAGAATTTGAATTCAGTTTAAAAAATCTGGGAATAAAAAGCTGGGATCAGTAAAAGTGACCACGAAGCTGTCGGATTGTCGTAAAAACCCAACTGGTTCACTAATGTCCTTTAGGGAAGGAAATCTGCCGTCCTCACCCGGTCTGGGCCTATAGGTGACTCCAGTCCCACACCAACATGGTTGACTCTTAACAGCTGTCTGAAGCAAGCCACTCAGTTTGTATCAAACCCGCTACCAGCGGTTCAGGAAGACAACTCACCACCTTCTCAGGGCAACTAGGGATGGGCAATAAATGCCGGCCTTGCCAGCAATGCCCACAACTGAATGAATAAAGAATAATGGACTAATTATAGATGGGAAGCAGATTCCCAACGTTGAGTCTGGAGAAGTACGACTCTCAGGCACACTGAGTCGAGAGATCTGTGTGCTTGATGAAACACTGATACTGGAGAATGATAAACATTAAGGTTTAAAGTTCCTTTGCTTCTTCCTGAATCATTCATCGAAGTCTTAAAATTACTAGTTAATTATAATCTTAACAGCCAACCACACCTTCAAGTAGAGGAACGCAGTGCGACCCATTCTTGGCTCGAGTGCAATACTGAGATTCCTTCAACTGTGGTTGAACGTACAACAACAACTTGCATTTATACAGCGCCTTTAACCCAGTGAAACATCCCAAGATGCTTCACAGGAGCGTAAATCAGACAAAATTTGACACCGAGCCACAGAAGGAGATATTAGGACAGGTGACCAAATGCTTGATCAAAGAGGTCGGTTTTAAGGAACGTCTTAAAGGAGGAGAGAGAGGCGGAGAGGTTTAGGGAGGGAATTCCAGAGCTCGGGGCCCAGGCAGCTGAAGGCACAGCCGCCAATGGTGGAGTGATTAAAATCAGTGATGCTCAAGAGGCCAGAATTAGAGGAGCGCAGAGGTCGCGGAGAGTTGTGGGGCTGGAGGAGGTTACAGAGAGAGGGAGGGGCGAGGGCCATGGAGGGATTAGAACACAAGCGCAATAGAAAGGAGGAGCCATTGTGCATTCCTTCTGTTCCAAACTGAGAGAGATACTAAGCCCCCGCCCCCCCGCCCCCCTCCCCCCCGACACCGCCCCCCCACTCACCCGATTTTAACCTATCCGTCCGGCGGGATTGTGACAGTTTTGAGTTGGACGATTATTTAACCCGCCTGATTTTACTCCTCATTGACTTTAGTGGGCTGTAAAATCGGAGTGTAAATCGAGGGTCCGACTCGAGGCTTCAAGATACACCAGAAAAATGTAGGAACCTTCTTTGCTTTTGTCGCCCGCAGACTGGTGGAAGAAATCAAGCTGAAGTGTAGTGGTCTTCAGCTGCAGAATGAAGATGTCTACATGGCCACTACATTCGAGGACTTCATGCAGATGCTCGTGAGGAAACTCCGAGGGGAAGATGATGAAGAGGAGCTGGTGATAGACTATGTATGCAGATTTTGCATTGATAACCCACACATCAAAGAGTAAAGATTAGCCTCATTTCTAAAAGTAGAATTACCTCCAGAACATAAGATAGCAACAACAAGATAAGATCAGAGTCTCAGCCAGTTTGTAATTCTCTCTGTCATAACCCCTATCTCTCCACCCTCTACTGATTCAGGAATTGATTCACAAACCTATGGAATCATAGAATGTTATAGTACAAGAACACACCTCAAGTCAAATCCCACTCTCCCCCTCACTCCCCGAACCCTTTATGATCCCACCCAGTCTAATCCCACTCTCCTCCTCACTCCCCACATCCTTTAATATCCCACCCAGTCTAATCCCACTCTCCCCCTCAACCCCGTACCCTTTAATATCCCACCCAGTCTAATCCCACTCTCCCCCTCACTCCCCATACCCTTTAATATCCCACCCAGTCTAATCCCAATCTCCCCTTCACTCCCCACACCTTTTAATATTCCATCCAGTCTAATCCCACTCTCCCCCTCACTCCCCACAACCTTTAATATCCCACCCAGTCTAATCCCTCTCTCCCCCTCACTCCCCATACCCTTTAATATCCCACCCAGTCTAATCCCAATCTCCCCTTCACTCCCCACACCTTTTAATATTCCATCCAGTCTAATCCCACTCTCCTCCTCACTCCCCACATCCTTTAATATCCCACCCAGTCTAATCCCACTCTCCCCCTCAACCCCGTACCCTTTAATATCCCACCCAGTCTAATCCCACTCTCCTCCTCACTCCCCATACCCTTTAATATCCCACCCAGTCTAATCCCAATCTCCCCTTCACTCCCCACACCTTTTAATACTCCATCCAGTCTAATCCCACTCTCCCCCTCACTCCCCATACCCTTTAATATCCCACCCAGTCTAATCCCACTCTCCTGTTCACTCCCCACAACCTTTAATATCCCACCCAGTCTAATCCCACTCTCCTGTTCACTCCCCACAACCTTTAATATCCCACCCAGTCGAATCCCTCTCTCCCGCTCACTCCCCATACCCTTTAATATCCCATTCAGATTTATCCAACTATCCCCCTCACTCTCCATACTCTTAAATATCCCACCCAGCCTAATCCCAATCTCCCCCTCACACCCCGTATCGTTTAATATCCCACCCAGTCTAATCGCAATCTCCCCCTCTCTCCGCGTACCCGTTAATATCCCATCCAGTCTAATCCCACTCTTCCCCTCACTCCCGACACTCTTTAATATCCCACCCAGTCTAATCCCACTCTCCCCCTCACTCCCCATACCCTTTAATATCCCACCCAGTCTAATCCCACGCTCCCCCTAACTCCCCATACCCTTTAATATCCCACCCAATCTAATCCCACTCTCCCCCTCACCTCTCCCCCTCACTCCCCGTACCCTTTAATATCCCACCCAGTCTAATCCCATTCTCCCCCTCACTCCTCATACCCTTTAATGTCCCACCCAGTCTAATCCCACTCTCCCCCTCACTCCTCACACCCTTTAATATCCCAAACAGTCTAATCCCACTCTCACCCTCAGTCCCCGTACCCTTTAATATCACACCCAGTCTAATCCCACTCACTCCCCGCACCCTTGAATATCCCACCCAGTCTAATCCCACTCTCCCCCTCACTCCCCACACCCTTTAATATCCCATCCAGTCTAATCCCACTCTCCCCCTCACTCCCCGTACCCTTTAATATCCCACATAGTCTAATCCCACTCTCCCGTTCACTCCCCACACCCTTTAATATCCCACCCAGTCTAATCCCACTCTCCCCCTCACTCCCCTACCCTTTAATATCCCACCCAGTCTAATCCCACTCTCCCCCTCACTCCCCGTACACTTTAATATCCCACATAGTCTAATCCCACTCTCCCCTTCACTCCCCACACCCTTTAATATCCCACCCAGTCTAATCCCAGTCTCCCCCTCACTCCCCCTACCCTTTAATATCCCACCCAGTCTAATCCCCCTCTCCCCCTCAGTCCCCGTACCCTTTAATATCCCACCCAGCCTAATCCCACTCTCCCCTCACTCCCCATACACTTTAATATCTCACCCAGTCTAATCCCACTCTCCCCCTCAACCCCGTACCCTTTAATATCCCACCCAGTCTAATCCCAATCTCCTGCTCACTCCCCACACCCTTTAATATCCCACCCAGTCTAATCGCACTCTGCCCTCACTCCCCACCCTTTAATATCCCGCCCAGTCTAATCCCACTCTCCCCCTCACTCCCCGTATCCTTTAGTATCCCACCCAGTCTAATCCCACTCTCCCCCTCACTCCCCGTACCCTTTAATATCCCACCCAGTCCAATCCCACTCTCGCCCTCACTCCCCGCACCCTTTAATATCCCACCCAGCCTAATCCCACTCTCCTGCTCGCTGCCCGTACCCTTTAATATCCCACCCAGCCTAATCACGCTCTCCCCCTCACTCCCCCTACCCTTTAATATCCCACCCAGTCTAATTGCACTCTCCCCCTCACTCCCCGTACCCTTTAATATCCCACGCAGTCTAATCCCACTCTCCCCTCACTCCCCACACCCTTTAATATCCCACCGAGTCTAATCCCACTCTCCCCCTCACTCCCCGTACCCTTTAATATCCCACGCAGTCTAATCCCACTCTCCCCATCACTCCCCATACCGTTTAATATCCCACCCAGTCTAATCCCACTCTCCCCCTCACTCCCCGCACCCTTTAATATCCCACCCAGTCTAATCCCACTCTCCCCCTCACTCCCTATGACCCTTTAATATCCCACGCAGTCTAATCGCACTCTCCCCCTCACTCCCCGTACCCTTTAATATCCCACCCAGTCTAATCCCACTCTCCCCCTCACTCCCCGCAATGTTTAATATCCCACCCAGTCTAATCCCACTCTCCCCCTCACTCCCCGTACCCTTTAATATCCCACCCAGTCTAATCCCACTCTCCCCATCACTCCCCATACCCTTTAATATCCCACCCAGTCTAATCCCACTCTCCCCCTCACTCCCCGTACCCTTTAATATCCCACCCAGTCTAATCCCACTCTCCCCCTCACTCCCCACACCCTTTAATATCCCACCCAGTCTAATCCCACTCTCCCCCTCACTCCCCGTACCCTTTAATATCCCACCCAGTCTAATCCCACTCTCCCCCTCACTCCCCACACCGTTTAATATCCCACCCAGTCTAATCCCACTCTCCCCCTCACTCCCCGTACCCTTTAATATCCCACGCAGTCTAAACGCACTCTCCTCCTCACTCCCCGTACCCTTTAATATCCCACCCAGTCTAATCCCACTCTCCCCCTCACTCCCCGCACCCTTTAATATCCCACCCAGTCTAATCCCACTCTCCCCCTCACTCCCCGCACCCTTTAATATCCCACCCAGTCTAATCCCACTCTCCCTCTCACTCCCCGCAACCTTTAATATCCCACCCAGTCTAATCCCACTCTCCCCCTCACTCCCCGCACCCTTTAATATCCCACCCAGTACCCTTTAATATCCCACCCAGTCTAATCCCACTCTCCCCCTCACTCCCCATACCATTTAATATCCCACGCAGTCTAATCCCACTCTCCCTCTCACTCCCCGCAACCTTTAATATCCCACCCAGTCTAATCCCACTCTCCCCCTCACTCCCCGCAACCTTTAATATCCCACCCAGTCTAAACGCACTCTCCTCCTCACTCCCTGTACCCTTCAATATCCCACGCAGTCTAATCCCACTCTCCCTCTCACTCCCCGCACCCTTTAATATCCCACCCAGTCTAATCCCACTCTCCCCCTCACTCCCCGCACCCTTTACTATCCCACCCAGTCTAATCCCACTCTCCCCCTCATTCCCCGTACCCTTTAATATCCCACCCAGTCTAATCCCACTCTCCCCCTCATTCCCCGTACCCTTTAATATCTCACCCAGTCTAATCCCACTCTCCCCCTCACTCCCCGCACCCTTTAATATCTCACCCAGTCTAATCCCACTCTCCCCCTCACTCCCCACACCCTTTACTATCCCACCCAGTCTAATCTCACTCTCCCTCTCACTCCCCGTACCCTTTAATATCCCACCCAGTCTAATCGCACTCTCCCCCTCACTCCCCATACACTTTACTATCCCACCCAGTCTAATCCCACTCTCCCCCTCACTCCCCGCACCCTTTAATATCCCACCCAGTCTAATCCCACTCTCCCCCTCATTCCCCATACACTTTACTATCCCACCCAGTCTAATCCCACTCTCCCCCTCACTCCCCGCACCCTTTAATATCTCACCCAGTCTAATCCCACTCTCCCCCTCACTCCCCACACCCTTTAATATCCCACCCAGTCTAATCCCACTCTCCCCCTCACTCCCCACATCCTTTAATATCCCACCCAGTCTAATCCCACTCTCCCCCTCAACCCCGTACCCTTTAATATCCCACCCAGTCTAATCCCACTCTCCCCCTCACTCCCCATACCCTTTAATATCCCACCCAGTCTAATCCCAATCTCCCGTTCACTCCCCACACCTTTTAATATTCCATCCAGTCTAATCCCACTCTCCCCCTCACTCCCCACAACCTTTAATATCCCACCCAGTCTAATCCCTCTCTCCCCCTCACTCCCCATACCCTTTAATATCCCACCCAGTCTAATCCCAATCTCCCCTTCACTCCCCACACCTTTTAATATTCCATCCAGTCTAATCCCAATCTCCTCCTCACTCCCCACATCCTTTAATATCCCACCCAGTCTAATCCCACTCTCCCCCTCAACCCCGTACCCTTTAATATCCCACCCAGTCTAATCCCACTCTCCTCCTCACTCCCCATACCCTTTAATATCCCACCCAGTCTAATCCCAATCTCCCCTTCACTCCCCACACCTTTTAATATTCCATCCAGTCTAATCCCACTCTCCCCCTCACTCCCCATACCCTTTAATATCCCACCCAGTCTAATCCCACTCTCCTGTTCACTCCCCACAACCTTTAATATCCCACCCAGTCTAATCCCACTCTCCTGTTCACTCCCCACAACCTTTAATATCCCACCCAGTCGAATCCCTCTCTCCCGCTCACTCCCCATACCCTTTAATATCCCATTCAGATTTATCCCACTATCCCCCTCACTCTCCATACTCTTAAATATCCCACCCAGCCTAATCCCAATCTCCCCCTCACACCCCGTATCGTTTAATATCCCACCCAGTCTAATCGCAATCTCCCCCTCTCTCCGCGTACCCGTTAATATCCCATCCAGTCTAATCCCACTCTTCCCCTCACTCCCGACACTCTTTAATATCCCACCCAGTCTAATCCCACTCTCCCCCTCACTCCCCATACCCTTTAATATCCCACCCAGTCTAATCCCACGCTCCCCCTCACTCCCCATACCCTTTAATATCCCACCCAATCTAATCCCACTCTCCCCCTCACCTCTCCCCCTCACTCCCCGTACCCTTTAATATCCCACCCAGTCTAATCCCATTCTCCCCCTCACTCCTCATACCCTTTAATGTCCCACCCAGTCTAATCCCACTCTCCCCCTCACTCCTCACACCCTTTAATATCCCAAACAGTCTAATCCCACTCTCACCCTCAGTCCCCGTACCCTTTAATATCACACCCAGTCTAATCCCACTCACTCCCCGCACCCTTTAATATCCCACCCAGTCTAATCCCACTCTCCCCCTCACTCCCCGTACCCTTTAATATCCCACGCAGTCTAATCCCACTCTCCCCCTCACTCCCCGTACCCTTTAATATCCCACCCAGTCTAATCCCACTCTCCCCCTCACTCCCCGCACCCTTTAATATCCCACCCAGTCTAATCTCACTCTCCCTCTCACTCCCCATACCCTTTAATATCCCACGCAGTCTAATCCCACTCTCCCCCTCACTCCCCACACCCTTTACTATCCCACCCAGTCTAATCCCACTCTCCCCCTCACTCCCCACACCCTTTAATATCCCACCCAGTCTAATCCCACTCTCCCCCTCACTCCCCGTACCCTTTAATATCCCACGCAGTCTAATCCCACTCTCCCTCTCACTCCCCGCACCCTTTAATATCCCACCCAGTCTAATCCCACTCTCCCCCTCACTCCCCGCACCCTTTACTATCCCACCCAGTCTAATCCCACTCTCCCCCTCATTCCCCATACCCTTTAATATCCCACCCAGTCTAATCCCACTCTCCCCCTCACTCCCCGTACCCTTTAATATCTCACCCAGTCTAATCCCACTCTCCCCCTCACTCCCCACACCCTTTACTATCCCACCCAGTCTAATCCCACTCTCCCCCTCATTCCCCATACCCTTTAATATCCCACCCAGTCTAATCCCACTCTCCCCCTCACTCCCCGCACCCTTTAATATCTCACCCAGTCTAATCCCACTCTCCCCCTCACTCCCCACACCCTTTACTATCCCACCCAGTCTAATCCCACTCTCCCCCTCACTCCCCGTACCCTTTAATATCTCACCCAGTCTAATCCCACTCTCCCCCTCACTCCCCGCACCCTTTAATATCTCACCCAGTCTAATCCCACTCTCCCCCTCACTCCCCGCACCCTTTAATATCCCACCCAGTCTAATCCCACTCTCCCCCTCACTCCCCACACCCTTTACTATCCCACCCAGTCTAATCTCACTCTCCCTCTCACTCCCCATACCCTTTAATATCCCACGCAGTCTAATCGCACTCTCCCCCTCACTCCCCGCACCCTTTAATATCCCACCCAGTCTAATCCCACTCTCCCCCTCATTCCCCATACACTTTACTATCCCACCCAGTCTAATCCCACTCTCCCCCTCACTCCCCGCACCCTTTAATATCTCACCCAGTCTAATCCCACTCTCCCCCTCACTCCCCACACCCTTTAATATCCCACCCAGTCTAATCCCACTCTCCCCCTCACTCCCCACACCCTTTAATATCCCACCCAGTCTAATCCCAATCTCCCCCTCACTCCCCACACCCTTTAATATCCCACCCAGTCTAATCCCACTCTCCCCCTCACTCCCCGCACCATTTAATATCCCACCCAGTCTAATCCCACTCTCCCCCTCACTCCCCACACCCTTTAATATCCCACCCAGTCTAATCCCACTCTCCCCCTCACTCCCCGTACCCTTTAATATCCCACCCAGTCTAATCCCACTCTCCCCCTCACTCCCCGCACCCTTTAATATCCCACCCAGTCTAATCCCACTCTCCCCCTCACTCCCCGCACCCTTTAATATCTCACCCAGTCTAATCCCACTCTCCCCCTCACTCCCCACACCCTTTAATATCCCACCCAGTCTAATCCCACTCTCCCCCTCACTCCCCACACCCTTTAATATCCCACCCAGTCTAATCCCACTCTCCCCCTCACTCCCTGTACCCTTTAATATCCCACCCAGTCTAATCCCACTCTCCCCCTCACTCCCCACACCCTTTAATATCCCACCCAGTCTAATCCCACTCTCCCCCTCACTCCCTGTACCCTTTAATATCCCACCCAGTCTAATCCCATTCTCCCCCTCACTCCCCACACCCTTTAATATCCCACCCATTCTAATCCCACTCTCGCCTCACTCCCCGCACCCTTTAATATCCCACCCATTCTAATCCCACTCTCCCCCTCACTCCCCGTACCCTTTAATATCCCACCCAGTCTAATCCCACTCTCCCCTCACTCCCCGTACCCTTTAATATCCCACCCATTCTAATCCCACTCTCCCCCTCACTCCCCATACCATTTAATATCCCACCCAGTCTAATCCCACTCTCCCCCTCACTCCCCATACCATTTAATATCCCACCCAGTCTAATCACACTCTCCCCCTCACTCCCCATACCATTTAATATCCCACCCAGTCTAATCCCACTCTCCCCCTCACTCCCTGTACCCTTGCACAGTTTTGAAGTTCTGGAAAGAATTGATTTGAGCAGGTGGGTTAGATGATACATGAGCTGTGGAATGATGGGGTTCGATCGGTGAAATGGCCTTTCTTGTGGCTTCTCATATTATTCGGGAATGTAATCACGGGGATGATTCCCAATAGGCTGAATGGACTGAGCTGGTTCACTCCAGCACGACCCTCACCAGTACATGGGGTCACTAACCCTTGGCTGGTGCCAACCAGCATCTGATGTGTCTGGAGTTCGGTAGGTGGGGCGGATCCGTACAGGGACTGAGCGCGCACTCTCTCTGGGGACTATCCCTGCGTGTGTCCATCAGTAGAGGATGGGGATGGTTCCAGCACATGTTGGACACCTGACTGACCAAACAGAGTTAGGTATCTGATCGCGAGCTCCAGGGTGATCAGCTTTGGCTGTAAATTGCTCCTGTTTTTTGAATTACTTTACAGTTTGACATGAGCATCAATAACCTGAGTCTCCGAATGCCTCACCAAGCCTTCATCAACGGGCAGTTTGTAGATGCGGAAGGAGGGAAGTGGTATAACTCCATCAACCCAACAGATGGCTCGGTGAGTTCTGCTTACGTTGGGTTCACAATCTTCAGTGAAACTGGTTGTAGCGAGAGATATTCCCTGTCCATTCTCTCTCTCTCTCTCATTCCCTGCACCTCTATCTCCCTCTCACACTCACTCTCTCATTCCCTGGGCCTCTATCTCCCTCTCTCTCCCTCTCGCTCACTCCCTCTCTCTCATCCCCTGGGCCCCTCTCTCTCTCTCTCTCTCTCTCTCATTCCCTGGGCCTCTCTCTCTCTCTCTCTCTCTCTCTCTCTCACTCTCTCTCTCTCATTCCCTGGGCCCCTCTCTCTCACTCTCTCTCTCTCTCTCTCTCTCTCTCTCACTCTCTCTCTCTCTCTCTCTCTCATTCCCTGGGCCCCTCTCTCTCTCTCTCTCTCTCACTCTCTCTCTCTCTCTCTCTCTCATTCCCTGGGCCCCTCGCTCTCACTCTCTCTCTCTCTCTCTCTCTCACTCTCTCTCTCATTCCCTGGGCCTCTCTCTCTCTCTCTCTCTCTCTCACTCTCTCTCTCATTCCCTGGGCCTCTCTCTCTCTCTCTCACTCTCTCTCTCATTCCCTGGGCCCCTCTCTCTCACTCTCTCTCTCATTCCCTGGGCCTCTCTCTCTCGCTCACTCTCTCACTTTCTCCTCTCCCAGGTGATCTGTCGAGTGTCCCTGGCGCAGGTATCTGATGTGGACACGGCCGTGGCAGCAGCGAAGGATGCATTTGAGACGGGGGCATGGGGGAGGATGAATCCCAGGGACCGGGGCGCACTGATCTACAGGTAAGTACTGAAAGCAAGAAAACATAGTCCTTGTTAAAGAGGCAGAATTAACATCTTGCATCAAAAATAAACAACACAAAAACCAGAGACTGGCTCCAATCCCAGCTCGAAGGTACTGACAGACTGTAGCTGCCAATGGATACAGCGCCCGAGTGTTTAGAAGGTTCTGGAATATTATGGAAATAGGATCAGGAATAAGAGTTTCACATCTCATATAGTCACCCTGGAGAGCGAAAAAAATAATGGAGAATCGAACATTAGTTCCCTTTTGGCTGCCACTGTCAAATTTAGTCACTCCCAGGGCAGGTACAGCACGGGTTAGATACAGAGTAAAGCTCCCTCTACACTGTCCCATCAAACACTCCCAGGGCAGGTACAGCACGGGTTAGATACAGAGTAAAGCTCCCTCCACACTGTCCCATCAAACACTCCCAGGGCAGGTACAGCATGGGTTAGATACAGAGTAAAGCTCCCTCTACGCTGACCCATCAAACACTCCCAGGGCAGGTACAGCACGGGTTAGATACAGAGTAAAGCTCCCTCTACACTGTCCCATCAAACACTCCCAGGGCACGTACAGCACGGGTTAGATACAGAGTAAAGCTCCCTCGACACTGTCCCATCAAACACTCCCAGGGCAGGGACAGCACGGGATAGATACAGAGTAAAGCTCCCTCTACACTGTCCCACAAAACACTCCCAGGGCAGATACATAAGAACATAAGAAATAGGAGCAGAAGTAGGCCAATCGGCCCCTCGAGCCTGTTCTGCCATTTAATAAGATCATGGCTGATCTGATCCTAACCGCCAATCTACTATCACAGAACCGTCTCCTGAATCTAACAGAATTAGACACACGAAATAGGAGCAGGATCATGCTACACGGTCTCTGGGCCCGCTTCGCTACCCACAGGGCCATGTCCGATCCGAACCTAGACTCATGTCCAAATTCCTGCCCGCTCCCCGTAACCCTTAATTCCCTTTACTTCTAGGAAACTGTCTGTTTCTGTTTTAAATTTATGTAATGATGTAGCTTCTACAGCTTTTTGGGGCAGCATATTCCATGGACCTACCACCCTCTGAGTGAAGTAGTTCCCCCTCATCTCAGTTTTGAAAGAGCAGCCCCTTATTCTAAGACTATACCCCCTAGTTCTAGTTTCACCCATCATCGGGAATATCCTCCCCGCATCCACCCGATCCAACCCCTTCACAATCTTATATGTTTCAATAAGATCGCCTCTCATTCTTCTGAACTCCAATGAGTAGAGTCCCAATCTACTCAACCTCTCCTCATATGTTACTCCCCTCATCCCCAGGATTAACCGAGTGAACCTTCTTTGTACTGACTCGAGAGCAAGTATGTCTTTTCTTAAGTATGGACACCAAAACTGTATGCAGTATTCCAGGTGCGGTCTCACCAATACCTTGTACAACTGAAGCAATACCTCCCTATTTTTATATTCTATCCCCCTAGCAATGAAAGCCAACATTCCATTGGCCTTCTTAATCACTTGCTGCACCTGCATACTAACCTTTTGAGTTTCGTGCACCAGGACCCCCAGATCCCTTTGTACTTCAGTACTTTCCAGTTTCTTGCCATTAAGATAATAACTTGCTCTACGATTTTTCCTGCCAAAGTGCATAACCTCACACTTTCCAGTATTGTATTCCATCTGCCAAATCTCTGCCCGCTTACTTAGCCTGTCTATGTCCCCTTGCAGGTTTTTTATGTCCTCCTCACTCACTACTTTCCCTCCCATCTTAGTATCATCTGCAAACTTTGATATGTTACACTCGGTCCCCTCCTCCAAATCGTTAATATAGATTGTAAAGAGTTGGGGACCCAGCACTGACCCCTGCGGAACACCACTGGTTACTGATTGCCAGTCTGAGAATGAACCATTTATCCCAACTCTCTGCCTTCTGTTAGATAGCCAATCCACTATCCATGCCAGAATATTACCCCCAATCCCGTGATTTTCTATCTTAAGCAATAATCTTTTGTGTGGCACCTTGTCAAATGCCTTTTGGAAGTCTAAATACACTGCGTCCACTGGTTCCCCTTTATCCACCCTATATGTTACTTCCTCAAAGAACTCCAGCAAATTTGTCAAACATGACTTCCCCTTCATAAAACCATGCTGACTTTGTCCTATTAAATTATGATTATCCAAATGTCCTGTTACTGTCTCCTTAATAATGGACTCCAAAATTTTACCTACCACAGATGTTAGGCTAACCGGTCTATAGTTTCCAGCCTTTTGTCTACTGCCCTTTTTAAATAAGGGTGTTACATTAGCAGTTTTCCAGTCTGCCGGGACCTTTGCTGAGTCCAGGGAGTTTTGGAAAATTATTACTAATGCATCCACAATCCCTACTGCCACTTCCCTCAAGACCCTAGGATGTAAGCCATCAGGTCCAGGTGATTTATCCGCCTTGAGTCCCATTATTTTACCGAGTACCACTTCCTTAGTGATTTTGATCGTGTTTAGCTCCTCCCCCCCTATAGCCCCCTGTTTGTCCAGTGTTGGGATATTCTTAGTGTCTTCTACTGTAAAGACTGATACAAAATATTCATTCAGAGTTTTTGCCATCTCGATATTTCCCACCATTAATTTCCCGGTCTCATCCTCTAAGGGACCAACATTTACTTTAGCCACCCTTTTTCTTTTTATATAACTATAAAAACTCTTACTATCTGTTTTTATATTTTTTGCTAATTTACTTTCATAATCTATCTTCCCTTTCTTAATCAATCTTTTTGTTATTTTTTGCTGTCTTTTATAGTTTTCCCAATCCTCTATCCTCCCACTAGATTTGGCTACCTTATATGCCCTTGTTTTTAGTCGAATACTATCCTTAATTTCTTTACTTAGCCGCGGATGGCTGTCTTTTCTTTTACACCCTTTTCTTCTCAGTGGAATATATATTTTTTGGAAGTTGTAAAATAACTCCTTAAATGTACACCACTGATCATGTATCGTCTTACCCTTTAATCTATTTTCCCAATCCACTCTACTCAATTCTGCTCTCATACCTTCATAGTCTCCTTTATTCAAGCTTAGCATGCTTGTTTGAGATCCAACCTTCTCACCCTCTAATTGAATATGGAATTCAACCATGTTATGGTCACTCATTCCAAGGGGATCCTTTACTAGGACATTTTAAATTAATCCTGTCTCGTTACACAGGACCAGATCTAAGGTTGCTTGCCCCCTGGTCGGTTCAGTTACATACTGCTCAAGAAACCCATCCCTAATACACTCAATGAACTCATCCTCAAGGCAGCCCTGCCCAATTTGATTTGTCCAATTAATATGATAGTTATAATCCCCCATAATTATAGATGTTCCCTTATTACAAGCCTCAACTATTTCCTGATTGATACTCCGTCCAACAGAGTTGCCACTGTTCGGAGGCCTATAGACTACGCCCACTAGTGTTTTTTTCCTCTTATTATTCCTTATCTCCACCCAAACTGTTTCATTATCCTGATCTTTTGACCCAATATCATTTCTCTGTATTACAGTGATTCCTTCCTTTATTAACATAGCCACCCCACCTCCCCTTCCTTCCTGCCTGTCCTTCCTGATCGTTAAATAACCTGGTATGTTTAATTCCCAGGCATTGTCACCCTGCAGCCATGTTTCTGTAATGGCCACAAGATCATACCCATATGTAGTTATTTGTGCCATTAACTCGTCTATTTTGTTACGAATGCTACGTGCATTCAGATAGAGAACTTTCAAATATGTTTTGTGACACTTAGTTCCTGCTTTTGCCCTTTTTATTACTTTATCTTTTACTCCATACCTTCTGCCCCTTCCTGACACGCTCTGGTTTTTAATTTCCCCACTGCTACCTAAGTCTATGACCTTCTCTGTTGTCATTTTTATTATTTGCTCTCTAGGAACCTCCCCCCCACTCGTTAGTTTAAAGCCCTCTCTACAGACCTAGTTATATGATCCGCCAGGACCCTAGTCCCAGCACTGGCCAAGTGAAGCCCGTCCCAACGGAACAGCTCCCTCCTGCCCCAGTACGGGTGCCAGTGTCCCAGGAAGCAAAACCCATTTCTCCCACACCAGTCTTTGAGCCACGCATTTAACTCTCTAATTTCATTTGTCCTAGTCAAATTCGCTTGTGGCTCAGGTAATAATCCAGAGATTATTACCCTTGAGGTTCTGTTTTTTAATTTGACCCCTAGCTGCTCATACTCCTTTAACAGAACCGGCTTCCTAGTCCTATCTACGTCGTTTGTACCAACATGGACCACGACAACGGGATCCACCCCCTCCCACTGCAAGTTTCTTTCCAGCCCAGAGGAGATGTCCTTAACCCTGGCACCGGGTAGGCAACACAGCCTTCGGGACTCTCGCTCTCGGCTGCAGAGAACTCTATCTATCCTCCTAATAATACTATCCCCTACCACTACAACATTTCTATTTACTCCCCCCTCTTGAATGGCCCCCCGTTCCACGGTGCTGTGGCCAGGTTGCTCATCCTCCCTGCAGTCCCTGCTCCTGTCCCCACAGGGAGTAAGAACCTCGAACCTGTTGGACAAGAGCAAGGGCTGCGGCTCCTCCAGCTCGACCTCCTGGATCCCCATACCTGCCTCACTCGTAGTCACACCATCCTGTCCCTGATCATGGGATACATCTGAATTAATTAACTTCATAGGTGTGACCACCTCCTGATACACAGAATCCAGGTACTTCTCCCCCTCCCTGATGTGTCGCAGTGTCTGAAGCTCAGACTCCAGCTCATCAGCACGGGGTTAGATACAGAGGAACGCTCCCTCTATACTGTCCCATCAAACACTCCCAGGGCAGGTACAGCACGGGTTAGATACAGAGTAAAGCTCCCTCTACACTGTCCCATCAAACACTCCCAGGGCAGGTACAGCACGGGTTAGATACAGATTGATGTGCCTCAATAATTCCGAGACTCGAAGTTAGCAGAACAAAAACAAGGCTTTTATTAACTTAGAAAGTAACACGTAAGAGAGAGCGATGTCTTCCTTCTGGAGACTGAGGCCAGACTGAAGCTAGCTTACAAACGGGGCCAGGTATGGGCAGAGCCCTACACACAGCACATTCCAGCACATTCCAGTATACAATACAATGAGGTCTGGGGGAAGGGAAATGACACTGAAACCGATCTCAGTCACAGGCAGTGGTGAATGGAATATTTCAACGCATTCACCCCTTCTATAGATTTAGTCTGTTCGGGGGTTTGATAGTCCTCTGCGACCGACGTGGCTGTTGCGGTGCCGCGGGTGTCGGCTGGGTGTCCCCGGTAGCCTCCTGGGTCTCTGCCGGGGGTGCCGCCAGGGTTGTTGGAGGGGTAGTTGGTGGGGGTGCCGTTGGTCGGTGTTCTTCCGGGGGTGATGAAAGAGTAGTGGGTGGGTAAGAGTTGCTGTGATCGTCGTTGCCGCTATTGCCGTGGTTGTTGTCGATGCCGGCTGGGGCGACGTCTTTTATGGACACGGTGTCCTCCCTTCCGTTGGCGTGCAGGACATATGCGTATTGGGGGTTGGCGTGGAGTAGGTGTACTGGCTCCACGAGAGGGTCCGTCTTGTGGCCCCTCACATGCCTTCGCACGAGTACCGGACCTGGGGTGGAGAGCCATGACGGCATGGATACGCCTGAGGTGGATTTCCGGGGAAAGACAAACATTCGTTCATGAGGCGTGGTATTAGTGGCCGTACACAATAGCGACCGTATCGAATGGAGCACATCCGAGAGGACATCCTGCCAGCAGGAGATAGGGAGGCCCTTGGTCCTTAGAGCTAGAGTGACTGCTTTCCATACTGTCCCGTTCTCTCGCTCCACTTGGCCGTTACCCCGGGGGTTGTAGCTGGTGGTACGGCTCGTGGCGATCCCCTTGGACAGCATGTACTGGCGTAGCTCTTCACTCATGAAGGACGCCCCCCTATCCGTATGGATGTAGCTCGGCATACCGAACAGGCAGAACAGGCTGTTGAGGCATTTAATGACCGTGGCGCTGGTCATGTCTGGGCAGGGGAAGGCGAATGGGAACCGGGAGTATTCGTCCACAATGTTCAGGAAGTAAACATTGCGGTCGACGGACGGGAGGGGGCCCTTGAAATCTAAGCTGAGCCGCTCAAAGGGCCGTGTAGCTTTGATTAAGTGGGCTCTATCTGGGCGGTAGAACCGAGGCTTGCACTCAGCGCAAGTGCGGCAGTTCCTGGCCAGGGACCGAACTTCCTCAATCGAGTAGGGTAAGTTACGGGACTTTATGAAGTGGAACAGCCGCGTGACCCCTGGGTGGCAGAGGTCATTGTGGAGGGTCTGTCGCCGATCCCCGGTGGCGCTGGCACACATCCCTCGTGAGAGGGCGTCAGGGGATTCGTTAAGGGCCCCTGGCCGGTAAATGATGTCGTACTCGAAGGTGGAGAGCTCGATCCGCCACCTAAGAATCTTATCATTTTTAATCTTCCCCCTCTGTTTATTATTGAACATAAACGCTACCGACCGCTGGTCGGTAAGCAGGGTGAAGCGTTTGCCGGCTAGGTAGTGGCGCCAGTGGCGCACTGCCTCCACGATGGCTTGGGCCTCCTTTTCCACGGAGGAGTGTCTGATCTCGGGCCCTTGGCGGGTCCTCGAGAAGAAAGCTACGGGCCGCCCCGCCTGGTTGAGGGTGGCCGCCAAGGCGAAGTCAGATGCATCACTTTCCACTTGAAATGGAGTGTTCTCGTCCACTGCCTGTAGCGTGGCCCGCTCAATATCCTGCTTAATGCTTTTGAAGGCGGCGTGGGCCTCAGCAGAGAGCGGGAAAGAGGATGCTTTCAAGAGGGGGCGAGCTTTGTCGGAGTAGTTGGGGACCCATTGGGAATAATAAGAAAATAACCCCAGGCACCTTTTCAGGGCTTTGGGAGTGTTGGGCAGGGGCAGCTCCCGTAGGGGGCGCAATCGGTCGGGGTCTGGCCCGATTTCCCCATTCTCCACCACGCTGCCTAGTATGCAGAGGCGCGTGGTGTTGTAAACGCACTTGTCCTCGTTGTAGGTGAGGTTGAGTTTTTGTGCGGTTTTCAGGAACCTCTTGAGGTTCGAGTCGTGATCCTGCTGGTTGTGACCGCAGATGGTGACGTTGTCGAGGTAGGGGAAGGTTGCCTGCAAGTGGTGGTCATCGACCATGCGGTCCATCTCCCTCTGGAAGACCGAGACCCCATTCGTCACCCCAAAGGGGACTCTGAGGAATTGGTAGAGGCGTCCGTTCGCCTCGAAGGCGGTGTACGGGCGGTCCTCTGGTCTGATAGGGAGCTGGTGGTACGCTGACTTGAGGTCGATGGTGGAGAACACCCGGTATTGGGCGATTTGGTTCACCATTTCTGATATGCGGGGTAGCGGGTAGGCGTCTAGTAGGGTGTACCTGTTGATCGTTTGACTATAGTCGATCACCATCCGTTTCTTCTCGCTACCCCTTACCACTACCACTTGGGCGCGCCACGGGCTGTTGCTGCGTTCAATAATGCGCTCTTTCAGGAGCCTGTCTACCTCGGTCGCGATAAACCGCCTATCCTCCCAGCTGTACCTCCTGCTTTTGGTCGCTATTGGCCGGCAGTTAGGGGTAAGGTTCGCGAATAGCGAAGGCGGCTTTACCTTCAGGGTAGCCAGACCGCACACTGTGAGGGGCGGCTGGGACCCACCGTACTTGAGCGTGATGCTTTGGTGGTTGCACTGGAAATCCAGGCCCAAGATCACGCTCGCACATAGGTTCTTCATGATTAATACTTTAAAATTATCATATACAGTTCCGTTAACGCACAATTGTACCGTGCAGTAACCCAGAATGGTCGATGTCTGGGTTTTATCAGCCATAGAGATGGTACCCTGAGTAGGGACCACCTTTAGGGAGAGTTGTTGTGCCAGTTCTGGGTGGATAAAGCTCTCCGTGCTTCCACTGTCAATTAAGCATTTAACGCAGCACCCGTTTACCTCGATGTCCACCATTGATCTGGATAGCGGGTGCGGCCTGGTCTGGTCCACTGTGACCAATGCCACTGTAGGGCCCTGATCGATACAAGATGGCGTCCACGCTGTCTGCTCACAAGATGGCGGACCCCACGAGGTCGGGCAAGATGGCGTCCAAGATGGCCGCTCCCACGGCGCACACGCGGCGGTGGCGGGTTTTCCGGCGGTTGGTTTTCCGGCGGGGTTCCCTCTGCACACCTTCCCGAAGTGCCCCTTCTTACCACACTTAAAGCAGGTGGTGCCTTTCGCCGGGCACAGGTTTCTGGTGTGCTTTGGCTGCCCGCAGAAGTAGCAGTTGGGTCCCTGACGCGTCGCGGCTGTCGTAGGGCTTCTGGGGGGAGAGCGGGGCCCAGCCGGTGTCGGGCTGTCGGGCGGGGAAGATGCCTTCCAAGATGGCGGTGCCCTCGGTGCACACGTGGCGGCGTGGACGGCGCGGGCTGAAGAGTAGGCGTCCGAGTTTCTCTGGGCCACATCCAGGGATCGCGCGGTGTCCGCAGCCTGTTTCAGGTCCAACCCCGTTTTTTCCAGCAGTCTTTGCCGGATGTAAGTGGAGCTGAGGCCTGTGATGAAGGCATCGCGAACAAGCTCGTCAGTGTACACTGCGGCTTTTACATCTCGGCACTTGCAGTCTTTGCCAAGCATTTTCAGGGTGCTTAGGAACTCCTCCACCGATTCCCCAGGTCGCTGTGCGCGGGTAGCGAGCAGGTGCCTAGCATACACCTCATTCGTAGGCTGCTGGTAATGCGCCTTTAAGATGTCGCAGGCGGCCAGGTACGTCTCGGCGTCTTGGATGAGGGGGTAAACCCGGTGGCTTAACCAATTCCGCAGAATTCCGAGTCTCATCCTCGCAGCGTCCGTAGCGTCTTTGACGGCTGCGGAATTGTCCAGGAAGAATTCCATACACTCAAACCAGTGTCCGAAGCGTGCTGATGCGTCCGGAGCATGTTGATCCAAATCCAAACGTTCGGGTTTCAGGAGTTGATCCATAGTGTTGAAAAATAAGTTAATAAAATTGATGTGCCTCAATAATTCCGAGACTCGAAGTTAGCAGAACAAAAACAAGGCTTTTATTAACTTAGAAAGTAACACGTAAGAGAGAGAGATGTCTTCCTTCTGGAGACTGAGGCCAGACTGAAGCTAGCTTACAAACGGGGCCAGGTATGGGCGGAGCCCTACACACAGCACATTCCAGCACATTCCAGTATACAATACAGCACATTCCAGTACACAACACAATGAGGTCTGGGGGAAGGAAAATGACACTGAAACCGACCTCAGTCACAGGCAGTGGTGAATGGAATATTTCATCACACAGAGTAAAGCTCCCTCTACACTGTCCCCATCAAACACTCCCAGGGCTGGTACAGCACGGGTTAGATACAGAGTAAAGCTCCCTCTACACTGTCCCATCAAACACTCCCAGGGCAGGTACAGCACGGGTTAGATACAGAGTAAAGCTCCCTCTACACTGTCCCCATCAAACACTCCCAGGGCTGGTACAGCACGGGTTAGATACAGAGTAAAGCTCCCTCTACACTGTCCCCATCAAACACTCCCAGGGCAGGTACAGCAAGGGTTAGATACAGAGTAAAGCTCCCTCTACACTGTCCCATCAAACACTCCCAGGGCAGGTACAGCACGGGTTAGATACAGAGTAAAGCTCCCTCTACACTGACTCCTTGATGAATATTGCGACACCCCCTCCTCTTTTACACTCCCCTCTGTCTCGCCTGAAGATTCTATACCCCGGAATATTGAGCTGCCAGTCCTGCCCCTCCCTCAACCATGTCTCTGTGATAGCAACAATATCATACTCCCATGTGTTGATCAACACCTTCAATTCATCTGCCTTACTCGCAAGACTCCTTGCATTAAAATAAATGCCATCCAGCCTTGCCATACTCCCTTGTGCCGTTACATATTTGCTCTGCCTTCCAGGCTGACTTGTTTTTTCCTCTATATTTGGCTGTGCATCCTCCCCTACTATAGCTCCACTCCGTATCCCATCCCCCTGCCAAGTTGGTTTAAACCGCGCCCCCCCCCCCCAACAGTACTAGCAAACCTCCCCGCAAGGATGTTGGTCCCATTGCAGTTCAGGTGCAACCCGTCCGACTTGTACAGGTCCCACCTTCCCCAGAGGCAGACCCAGTGATCCAGGAAACTAAAGCCCTCCCTCCTGCGCCAACTCTTTAGCCACGCATTCATCTGCTCTAGCCTTCTACTCCTATACTCACTAGCACGTGGCACCGGGAGTAATCCAGAGATTACAACCTTCGAGGTCCTGCTTTTTAATCTGCTACCTAGCTCCCTAAATTCTTGTTGCAGGACCTCATCCCGCTTTCTATCTATGTCGTTGGTCCCAATGTGAACCACGACCTCTGACTGTTCACCCTCCCCCTTCAGAATGTTCTGCAGCCGCTCAGTGACATCTTTGACCCTGGCACCAGGGAGGCAACATACCATCCTGGAGTCACGTCTGCGGCCACAGAAACGTCTATCTGTTCCCCTTACGATAGAATCCCCTATCACTATTGCTCTCCCACTCTTTTTCCTCCCCTCCTGTGCAGCTGAGCCACTCGTAGAGCCACGGACTTGGCTCTTGCTGCATTCCCCTGAGAAACCATCTCCCCCAGCAGTATCCAAAACGGAAAATCTGTTGGAGAGGGAGATGGACCCAGGGGACTCCTGCACTACCTTCCTCGTTCTTTTACTCTGTCTGGCGGTCACCCATTCCCTTTCTGCCTGTGCACTCGTTACCTGCAGTGTGACCACCTCATTAAACGTGCTATCCACGAAGATCTCAGCTTCGTGGGTGCTCCACAGTGACTCCAGCGGCAGCTCCAGCTCCGAAACGCGGATTTCGAGTAGCTGCAGCTGGAGACACTTCCTGCACACGTGTTCGTCCTGGACACCTAAAGTGTCACTGACTTCCCACATAGCACAGGAGGAGCACTCCACGCTGCCAAGCTGCCCTGCCATGTCCCACCCTTAATTTACTCCCTTTACTTCCTTTGAATGAAAGAATATTAAATACACTGGGGACCTTACTTCACTTTACACACTACTTACTCTAAACTAGAGGCCTTACTTTTACTTTAATGACTGGGCTGTAGAAATACTCACCAGGTCCTACTTACCAATCAGCTCCTTCCCTGGCTGTGATGTCACTTTAGCGGTTTCGCAGTTGTTGTTTGACTGCTCCCGCTCTCGGACTCTTTCCTTGGTGTAAAGTACGAACCAATTCCTACAGGGTGAAAAGTTAGGGAAAGCAAAGGCGAAGCAAGGGAGCGCCTCCTTCCACTCCTCACCTAACACCCTGACTCACCCAACTCGCAGCACTCTGTTCAAACCGCACTCAGTACTGCCCCTCCGACAGTGCGGTGCTCCCTCAGTACTGCTCCTCCGACAGTGCGACGCTCCCTCAGTACTGCTCCTCCGACAGTGCAGCGCTCCCTCAGTACTGCCCCTCCGACAATGCGGTGCTCCCTCAGTACGGCCCCTCTGACAGTGTAGCGCTCCCTCAGTACTGCCCCTCCGACAATGCAACGCTCCCTCAGCACTGCTCCTCTGCCAGTGCAGCGCTCCCTCAGTACTGCCCCTCCGACAGTGTGGTGCCCCCTCAGCACTGCCCCTCTGACAGTGCGGCGCTCCCATAGTACTGCCCCTCCGACAGTGCAGCGCTCCCTCAGTACTGCCCCTCTTACAGTGCAGCGCTCACTCAGTACTGCCCCTCCGACAGTGCAGCACTCCCTCAATACTGCCCCTCCGACAGTGCAGCGCTACCTCAGTACTGACCCTCTGACAGTGTAGTGCTCGCTCAGTACTGCCCCTCCAACAGTGCAGCACTCCCTCAGTACTGCCCCTCCGACAGTGCGGTGCTCCCTTAGTACTGCCCCTCCGACAGTGCAGCACTACCTCAGTACTGACCCTCTGACAGTGCAGCGCTCCCTCAGTACTGCCCCTCCGACAGTGCAGCACTCCCTCAGTACTGCCCCTCCGACAATGCAGCGCTCCCTCAGTACTGCCCCTCCGACAGTGCGGTGCCCCCTCAGTACTGCCCCTCCGACAGTGTAGCGCTCCCTCAGTACTGCCCCTCCGACAATGCAGCGCTCCCTCAGTACTGCCCCTCCGACAGTGCGGTGCCCCCTCAGTACTGCCCCTCCGACAGTGTAGCGCTCCCTCAGTACTGCCCCTCCGACAGTGCGGCGCTCCCTCAGTACTGCCCCTCCGACAGTGCGGCACTCCCTCAGTACTGCCCCTCCGACAGTGCGGCGCTCCCTCAGTACTGCCCCTCCGACAGTGCGGCGCTCCCTCAGTACTGCCCCTCCGACAGTGCGGCGCTCCCTCAGTACTGCCCCTCCGACAGTGCGGCGCTCCCTCAGTACTGCCCCTCCGACAGTGCGGCGCTCCCTCAGTACCGCCCCTCCGACAGTGCGGTGCCCCCTCAGTACTGCCCCTCCGACAGTGTAGCGCTCCCTCAGTACTGCCCCTCCGACAATGCAGCGCTCCCTCAGTACTGCCCCTCCGACAGTGCGGTGCCCCCTCAGTACTGCCCCTCCGACAGTGTAGCGCTCCCTCAGTACTGCCCCTCCGACAGTGCGGCGCTCCCTCAGTACTGCCCCTCCGACAGTGCGGCACTCCCTCAGTACTGCCCCTCCGACAGTGCGGCGCTCCCTCAGTACTGCCCCTCCGACAGTGCGGCGCTCCCTCAGTACTGCCCCTCCGACAGTGCGGCGCTCCCTCAGTACTGCCCCTCCGACAGTGCGGCGCTCCCTCAGTACTGCCCCTCCGACAGTGCGGCGCTCCCTCAGTACTGCCCCTCCGACAGTGCGGCGCTCCCTCAGTACTGCACTGGGAGTGTCAGCCTAGCTTTATGTGCTGAAGTCCATGGAATGGGACTTGAACCCCACAACCTTCTGACTCAGAGACGAGTGTGCTACGCACTATTTAAAAAATATATTATTGATTGAACATTAGAAACATTTACAACATCATGATCAATCCATTGTATCATACAAATCGACATAGGTAGAAAGAGGGACGAGGTCCTGCAAGCAAAATATAGGAAGCTGAGAAATAATTAAAAAGCATGACCTCAAAGGTAATAATCTCAGGATTACTCCCAGTGCCACGTGCTAGCGAGAGCAGAAATAGGAGAATAGACCAGATGAATGCGTGGCTGGAGAGATAGCGTAGGAGGGAGGGATTTAAATTCCTGAGGCATTGGGACCGATTCTGGGGAAGGTGGGACCTGTACAAACCAGATGGGTTACACCTCGGCAGAACCGGGACCAATACCCTCGCAGGGGGGTTTGCTAGTGCTGTTGGGAAGGAGTTAAACTAGTTTGTCAGGGGGCTGGGAACCTAAGTGTGGGCCCAGAGGGAGAGAAACAAAGCTGGAAGTGCAAGTTAGAAAAGTAGTCAGCAAAACTAGTAGGGAGCAGAAACAGAGGCCAACAGTAAAGAGGGTCAAAGTGCAGAAAATTATTAAACAGGCAAAGTTGAAGGCACTTTATCTAAATGCACGTAGCATTCGCAACAAGGTGGATGAATTAATGGCACTAATAGAAGTAAATGGGTATGATGTAATTGCCATTACAGAGACATGGTTGCAGGGTAACCAAAGCTGGGAACTGAATGTTCCAGGGTATTCAACATTTAGGAAGGACAGACAAAAAGGAAAAGGAGGTGGCGTAGCGCTGTTAATAAGGGATGAGATCAGTATGGTAGAGATAAGGCCTAGAAATTCAGTGGCGCCACTGGAATTAAAGCTGCGAACGGAGCCGCTTGCGCCCGCCGGAAATTCAGTTGGAGCGCCCCAAGAGGGACCCTCTTGGGGTGCTGAAACTGAATATCACAGCGCAATGTACTGCAGGCCTTCCTCCCCTTCTTAAGGGAGAGGGGCCTGCACCAGCGCGATGACCGCTCGCGAGTGCCGGCAAAAGAGCCCGGCACCGAGGAGAAGTGCCGGGCTCTCGGGACACAGCCGGCACTGCCCGGGGGGGGGGGAATCAGGAGGCCGGGGACGGAGGTGCTGGCAGGCGGCCACCGGAAAAAATGGCCGCCCCGCACCTCCACCTTAATTTGCGCCACTACCGCCATAGGTAGGCCCCGTGAACCGGTCGCGATTTGCGACCGACGTTACAGCGGGGGGCGTGACCAAATATCAAGATCGGGGCAGGAGCGGGGCGCTGCGCACACCGATGACGTCATCGGTGGCGGCGCAGCGCTACAGGCTAACGCCGCCATTAGCGCCCCGCTAAATATCGCGGGAGGCGTGGCCAGTGGCGCTAAAGCCACTGAGTGCCCTCTTTAGGCGCTAACTGGTGGCGCAGCCCACTGAATTTCTAGGCCAAAAGATCTTGGCTTGGCAGATCATGATGTAGAACTGGAATTAGTTTGGGTGGAGCTAAGAAACAGCAAAGGGTGGAAAACATTGGTGGGAGTTGTGTATAGGCCACCAAACAGTAATGGTAATGGAGGGCACAGTATCAATCAAGAAATTAGAAGTGCATGTAACAAGGGCAATACGGTAATCATGGGGGACTTTAATCTACATATTGACTGGGCAAATCAAATTACCACTAATGGTGGAGGACAAATTCTTGGCATGCATGCGAGATGGTTTCCTGGATCAGTATGTGGAGGAACCAACCAGGGAACAGGCTATTCTGGATCTGGTACTGTGTAATGGGAAAGGGCTAATCAATAATCTTGTGGTAAAGGGGCCTTTAGGGACAAGTGACCATAATATGATTGAATTTTATATTACGTTTGAGAGTGATGTAGTCCAATCTGAAACTAAGGTCTTCAATCTAAACAGAGGAAACTACAAAGGTATGAGGGACAAGTTGGCCATGGTAGATTGGGAGACTACACTAAAAGGTATGAAGGTGGACATACAATAGCTAACATTCAAGGAAATAATGTATAATTTGCAACAAACATATATTCCTCTAGGGCATAAAAACCGAAAAGGAAAATTGATCCAACCATGGCTAACAAAAGAAATTAAAGCTAGTATTAAGTCAAAGGATGAAGCTTATAAAGTTGCCAGAAAAAGCGGTCAGCCTGAGGATTGGGATCTTTTTAGAATCAGTAAAGGGGGACCAAGAAATTGATAAAGAAATTGAAAATGGAATATGAGCAAAAAATATAAAAACGGGTTGTAATAGCTTCTATAGGTATGTGAAAAGGAAAAGACTGGCGAAGGTAAATGTAGGTTCTTTACAGTCAGAGATGGGAGAATTTATAATGGGGAATGAGGAAATGGCAGAGAAATTAAATAAATACTTTGTTTCTGTCTTCACAGAGGAAGACACAAAAAACCTCCCAGAAATACGAGAAAACCAAGGGTATGGCTAGAATGAGGAACTTAAAGAAATTATTATTAGTAAAAAAACAGTACTAGCAAAATTAATGGGACTAAAAGTCGATAAATCCCAAGGACCGGATGACCTACATCCTAGGGTTTTGAAAGAGGTGGCCATTGGAATAGTGGACACATTGGTTGTCATCTTCCAAAATTCTATAGATTCTGGAACGGTTCCTGCAGATTGGAGGATAGCAAATGTAACCCCGCTATTTAAGAAAGGAGGGAGAGAGAAAACGGGGAACTGCATACCTGTTAGCCTCACATCAGTAGTTGGGAAAATGCTGGAATCTAATATAAAGGATGCAATAACTGGGCACTTAGAAATTAATAGTAAGATTGGGCAGAGTCAACATGGATTTATGAAAGGGAAATCCTGTTTCACAAACCTATTGTAGTTCTTTGTGGATGTAACTAGTGGAGTAGACAAAGGGGAACCGGTAGATGTGGTGTATCTGGATTTTCAGAAGGCCTTCGATAAGGTCCCACACAAGAGATTGGTGAACAAAATTAGGGCACACGGAATTGGGGGTAATATACTAGCATGGATTGAGAATTGGTTAACAGACAGAAAACAAAGAGTAGGGATAAACGGGTCTTTTTCAGGATGGCAGGCTGTGACTAGTGGGGTACCACAAGGATCAGTGCTTGGGCCCCAGCTATTCACAATCTATATCAATGTTTTGGATGAGGGGACTAAATGTAACATTTCCAAATTTGCTGATGATACAAAGCTAGGTGGCAGTGTCAGTTGTGAGGAGGATGTGAAGAGGCTTCAAGGGGATCTCGACAGGCTCAGTGAGTGGGCGAGAACATGGCAAATGGAATATAATGTGGATAACTGTGAAGTTATCCACTTTGGTAGAAAAAACAGAAAGGCAGAGTATTTCCTAAATGGTGAAAGATTGGGGAATGCAGATGCTCAAAGGGACCTGGGTGTCCTTGTACATGAGTCACTGAAAGTGAATGTGCAGGTACAACAAGCCATTAGGAAGGCAAATGGTATGCTGGCCTTCATTACAAGAGGATTTGAGTACAGGAGTAAAGAAGTCTTACTCCAATTATATAGGTTAGCAAAATACTGCGGATGCTGGAAATCTGAAATAACAACAGAAAATGCTGGAAAAATTCAGCAGGTCAGGCAGCATCCGTGGAGATAGAAACAGAGTTAACGTTTCAGGTCTGGGACCCCTCCCGGAACTGTACCCCATCCCCCGACCAGGCACCCCACAGCCCCCCCAGACTTAACATCGAGCCCAACAACTTCAGACCACAACACCCCCCCATTCCTTCAGGTGGCAGCCGCCGATGACTCCGCCAACCCCCACCTGCGACACCAAATCTCTCCTGCCCTGCACTCCAGCACAGACCATCCCCCCAGCTCCCTCCCCCTCTCCCCCCCTCCCCCCCCACCCTCCCTGCCTCCGCACCCACTCAAAACCTGCCACATCTCAGAAGAATGAGAGGGGATCTCATTGAAGCATACAAAATTATTACAGGGCTTGATAGGGTGGATGCTGGGAGAATGTTTCCCTTGGCTGGGGAGTCTAGAACCAGGGGTCACAGCCTCAGGATAAAGGGGTCGGCCATTCAGGACTGAGATGAGAAGAAATTTCTTCACACAGAGGGTGGTGAATCTTTGAAATTCTCTACCCCAGCGGATTGAAGATATTTTCGCCTCGCTATCTGGAGGGAAACGCTTCACTAAGATTGATCTGGCCCAGGCGTATCTGCAAATGGAGGTAGAAGAAGCATCAAAAAAATACCTCACAATCAACACCATAAAGGTCTCCACCAATACAACTGGCTGGTATTTGGGGTAGCATCAGCTCTGGCTATTTGGCAGAGGGCAATGGAACAAGTCCTGCGAGGGATCCCAGGGACCCAGTGTTATTTGGACGACATCCTGGTCACAGGCGAAAATGACAGTGATCACCTTGCCAACCTGGCGCAGGTGCTCACCAGATTGCAGGAATATGGGCTCCGAGCTAACCGCCCCAAATGCGAGTTTTTTTGAAAACAGATCTCGTATTGTGGCCACGTTATCGATAAAGAGGGGTTACATAAGTCACCAGAGAAGATGGAGGCAGTAGTCAAGGCTCCAGCACCAGAAAATGTGTCACAACTGAGGTCGTTCCTCGGGCTGGTAAACTACTACCATAAGTTCTTACCAAATTTGTCTACAATACTACACCCACTGAACACCCTACTGCAAACTGGGGTGCCATGGAAGTGGAGTGATGAATGTAGACGAGCTTTCCAGAAGAGCAAAACACTAATCACATCGAAAGAGGTATTGGCACATTACAACCCGGCATTACCAATTCTGTTGGCATGTGATGCGTCACCCTGCGGCATTGGAGCGGCGCTGTCGCACAAATTCTCGGACGTCTCAGTGAGGCCAATAGCCTTTGCGTCACGATCACTAACCTCAGCCGAGCGTAACTACGCCCAGATTGACAGGGAGGCCCTCAGCCTAGTGTGGGGAGTGAAAAAGTTCAATCACTATCTGCACGGGCAGAAATTCACCTTGCTGACTGATCACCAGCCTCTTGTCTCCATTTTTAATCCGAAGAAGGGCGTTCCGGTGATGACTGTGCAACGACTACAAAGATGGTCACTTTTTCTAGGGGCGCACCACTATGAGATTGAATATAAGGGCACGAAACAGCATGGAAATGCTGATGGGTTATCACGCCTGCCACTGCCTACTGCGGAGGAAGCACCAGCAGTGGATCCTGTTGAAATATTCCATTCGACTATAGTTGAATACCTACCGGTAACTAACGCTTGTATCGAAAAGGAAACCCGAAATGACCCGACACTGTCTCGGGTATACGATTTGACGGTGAAGGGATGGCCAGCACATGGCGACTCACTGTTGCCAGCATTCTCGACAAGGAGAGAACAGCTGTCAGTGTGCCGGGGGACCTTGATGTGTGGATCCCGAGTGGTAATTCCACCCAAGTTAAGGGATAGAGTGCTCAATGAGCTTCATGAGGGTCATCTGGGAGGGGTAAAAATGAAAAGCCTAGCCAGGGCTTATGTGTGGTGGCCGGGAATCGATAAACAAATCGAGGACCTGACCAAGAGTTGCTCAGGATGCCAGAAAGTCCAAAATGCACCACCACAGGCCCCTCTACACCCATGGGAGTGGCCCTCATCTCCATGGCAACGGGTGCATATTGATTTTGCTGGTCCATTCATGGACTCAATGTTTTTAATAGCCGTGGATGCGCACTCAAAATGGCCTGAGGTCATCAAAATGTCCTCCACCACCACGGAGAAAACTAGTGCAGTCCTACGGACCATTTTTGCCAGGAATGGCTTGCCAGAACAGATTTGCTCTGACAACGGACCACAGTTTGTGTCCGAAGAGTTCCGGAGGTTCTTGAAAAAGAATGGGGTAAGGCATTACACATCCGCCCCGTATCATCCAGCCACAAATGGATTGGCTGAGACGTTCGTACAAACCTTTAAGAAGGCAATAAAGGCTATGTACAATGACAACATTCCGCTGCAGCACAAGGTGGACAATTTCCTGTTTGCCTACCGGAATGCGACACATGCAGTCACCAACCAGGCCCCAGCCATGATGTTCGTTAACCGAAGGTTAAGATCTCGCCTGGATTTGCTCGGACCAAACGTACGAAGAGATGTTGAGAGTAAGCAATTCCAGCACATCCATGAGAAGCCAACAAGGAGCTTCAATGTAGGGCAACCAGTCTTGGCCCGCGACTACCGAACAGAAAAATGGCAGCCAGGAACGATATGCACACGACAGGGCCCACTAATGTACACAGTGGACGTTGGGGAGAGCATCGTGACACGCCATGCTGACCAGATCCTAGAGTCACAGGAACAAGTCAACCCCATGCCTCGCCCATACGGACCTGGTGATGAACCCAACGTACAGGTCGCATCTACCCCAGAAACAGTAGCATCGGAAGCTGATGAACCAACCAACGACAGGGGGCCAGAATCGCCTCCACACCAAGAGCTAGACACTCGGGAAAGGCGCTATCCAGAAAGGATCAGGAAGCCTCCCCAAAGACTGAATATATAAATAGACTATTTTCAGCTAATGTTGCATGTTAAAAGTGTTAATTGTAATTAGTTTGATATTTAATTGTTAAATGAGTGTTATGGTACTGTTAATCTAAAAGGGGAGGAATTGTAATGTATATACCTTTTAAGGGGGGTGTATCGATTTGTATGTGGGTTCAATGACGACACATTCATGAAAGAGATGTCTTTTTATCTAAAGTATGTTCAACTCAGTTAACAGCATTACAGGAGACACCATCTTAGAGATCCATCTAAAACGAAAGTAAAACTAAACTGCTTGTCTCTCACATGCCCTCTGCTGGGCAGGCATAAGTAATCAATCAGGCAAACATGCTGGTAAGGCATCATAATCAAACAGGCAAATCCATCACTATTTGCTGATATCATTACATCTCCCTTTCTTAAAACAAAAGTATTTTACTTTTATCTAACAACATGTTTTCTTTGTATTACTCTTCATTTTAACTGTAACACTTAATGAACTTACATTATCATTATCATTATCAAGGTTTTTTAACCTTGCTTTGTGTGTTCACATGAAATATGTAAATACACTAGAACTTTACTTCCTTCTATAACAATAGTCCTTAAATTTGCTCAATGAGTCTCTCAGGAGGCTTCACGTGTCTTGAGGATTTTCTGATTGATTGTCCTTGAATCTGAGTTGTTGCCTCCGATGATGATTTCTCAGCTGTGTGATTAGGTTGTTCAACAGTATCAGTCTTTTGACCTGCTGTGTGATCAGGTTGTTCAACAGTATCAGTCTTTTGACCTGCTGTGGCTGGTCCCCTGAGAAGATCTCGATGATTTCTTCGCAGAACAGCACCCTCATCTGTCTGAATGGTGTATGATCTTGGTTGAACTTCACTCAGGACAGTTCCCTTCTGAGTCCATATGTTTGTTTTGTCTTTGAACCTTACTTGGTCACCAGTGTGGAGTTCAGGTAGGTTTTGTGTTCCTCTGTCATAGTAATACTTTTGCTTTTCTTTCTGTTGTTCTTTGAACTTCCTCACTTTCTCCCCCTCTTTTGTTTTCAGGAGGTGCTCCGGGATGGGTAGATTTGAACTTAGCCGACGTCCCATAAGGAGTTGGGCTGGTGACATACCACACTCGAGCGGCGTTGTGCGGTATACAAGCATGCTTTGGTAGAAGTCAGTTCCACTGTCTTTTGCCTTGTACAACAGTCTTTTCACTGTCTGGACCGATTTTTCCACTAGCCCATTGGACTGTGGAAAGTGAGGACTTGACGTTGTGTGGACAAAGTCCCACTCTTTGGCAAAGTGTCGGAAACTTGCATTGTAAAACTGGGGTCCGTTGTCTGTGAAGACCTCGCTTGCCACGCCATGTCTGGAGAATATGGCTTTCATACATGTTATCACAGCATCTGCAGTGGTGGTGTACAGTCTACAAACTTCTGGATACAGGGAGTAATAGTCTGTGACTACAAGATAGTCCTTCCCTTGACATACGAATAGGTCAGCGCCTACCTTCTGGTAAGGTCTGTCTGGCGCTGGGTGTGGCTTTAGTGGTTCTACCGGATTGCTTGCTCGATATTTCAGGCATATTGTGCAGTTTGACACCTCATTTGTCACATCTTGGTTGATTCGTGGCCAGTACATCACCTCTCGTGCTCTTTTCTTACACTTTTCGATTCCCAGATGTCCTCCATGGATCCTTTTTAGCATCTCTTTTCTCAGACTCTTTGGGATAACTATTTTACTTCCTTTGTAGATGATGTCTTCGACCACTGATAGTTCCGCCCTGCAGTTCCAGTACTCTGCCATGTCAGGTGAGCAGTCTTGCTTCATGTTGGGCCATCCATCCAAGATGCTTTTCCTCAGTCGTCTCAGTGTTTCATCTTTGTTTGTCTCAGTCTTTATGAGCTCCATTTTTGCATCTGCTATGGGCAGTGCACTTGTGATCATGTCCACGTAGGCGTTCACTTTTTCATCCATTTTGGTGTTTGCGGGCTCACTTGGGTCAACAGCTCTGGACAACGTGTCTGCTGTATACATCAGCTTACCCGGTATGTGCGCAACATTCAGTGTATAGCGTTGCAGTCTGATCATCATTCTTTGTATTCTAAGCGGACAGCTATTTAGTGGCTTCTGGAACAATGCAATCAAGGGCTTATGGTCAGTCTCTACACTGATTGCTTGTCCTGCCACAAACTGGTGAAATCTTTCACAGGCGTATGTGATGCTGAGCAGCTCCTTTTCTATTTGAGCATATCGCGTCTCCGCGTCTGTCATTGAACGCGATGCATATGCAATAGGTTGCCAGTAGTCATATTTTTGCAGAAGAACGGCACCGAGCCCACTCTGTGATGCATCTGATGATATCTTGATGGGTCTCGCTGGGTCATAAAACCTCAGAACTGGTTCCTCTGTGAGCAGTTTCTTTAGATCGCTCCATGACTTCTCATGCTCATGATTCCATTCCCATTCTATGTTCTTTTCAGTTAGTCGTCTCAGTGGCGCCATCTTTTCTGAGAGGTTGGATATGAATTTACCCATGTAGTTGATCATTCCATTAAACCTCTGCACGTCCTTTTTGCATTGTGGCTTTGGCATATTCTCAATGGCGGACACCTTTCTGGGATCTGGTCTGATGCCCTCACTGCTAAGGATATCTCCCACGAATGTCAGTTCTGTCACCCCGAGCTGGCATTTCTCTCTATTCAGCTTCAGGTTTGTTTTCCTTGTTGCTTCCAGCACTTTTTTCAGCCTCTCGTCATGCTCAGTTCTCGTGGTTCCCCATACTATGATGTCATCCATCGATTTATCAACTCCCTCCAGGTGCTCATAGATCATATGGATAGTTTTGTGATACACTTCAGGAGCTGAGGCAATGCCAAATGGTAACCTTAGGAATCTGTATCTGCCAAATGGACTGTTGAACGTGCACAGTTTTGAACTTGCTTCGTCCAGTTTCATCTGCCAAAATCCTGATGATGCATCTAACTTGCTGAAATACTTTGCATTTGCAAACTGTGACATGATTTCCTCACGTATAGGAAGCTTGAAGTGCTCTCTCTTTATTGCTCTGTTTAGATCTCTTGGATCCAGGCAAATTCTGAGCTTTCCATTCTTTTTGTCCACTACGACGAGGGAACTCACCCACTCAGTTGGCTCATCTATCTTCTGAATCACGTTCAGGCTTTCCATCCTGTCCAACTCTGCCTTCAGTTGCTTTTGAAGAGCAAACGGAACTTTTCTGCATGGATGTATCACCGTTGGCATACTTTTATCTACTCTGATCGTGTGTTCTCCTGGAATGCAGCCTAGACCCTTAAATAGGTCATTGTACCCTTTCATGAGTTCATCATAGACTGTCTCTCCTTCGCTTTCCACAACGAGGACTCTCTTTACCAGGTTCAGTCTCTCACAGGCTTTTAAACCTAGTATGGCTTGCACATCCTTTGGCACCACGATTAATGCTAGCGTGTGCTCTCTGTCCTTGTGTGTTACTTTGACAATGCATCTTCCTTTCACTGGTATATCAGTACCTGAGTATCCTGTCACTTTCACTTTTATTCTATGTATCTTTGGTCTGGGTCTAATTTTCTTAAAATCAGTCTCTGATATCACATTAACTTGTGCTCCAGTATCCAATTTAAATGGAATATGTATGTCATTCACTTTTAGTGTCAACATCCAGTCTCTTTTTTCTTCTTTGTTTTCAGACACAACATCTACATTGAACTCCTCTATCTCGCTTTCATCTACTGCATGGACCTTGCTTTGTTGCGCTTGGTTCTTACAGCAACGGGCATAATGGTTGTTTTTGTTGCAACTATTGCATTTTTTACCATATGCTGGACACTTTTTTGGTGTATGCTGTGTACCGCATCGACCACATGACTTTCGATTGCCCCTTTCATTTTTGTTCGCTGGCCACGCCTCTTTTTTCACATTGGCGCTCTTTTTGTTAAACAGTTTGTATCCGTTCTTACTCACTGCATCCACGTTGCAGCTACTCTCACTGAACAGCTCCTTTGCCTGCGACTTCACAGTCTCTGTAGCCCTACACTGTGCTATGGCTTTTCCCAGGTCTAGATCTTGCTCTCTTAGCAGTCTTTCCCTTAGACCATTATCTGGAATACCACACACCAGTCTGTCTTTTATCAGCGAGTCTGTCAGTCCCCCAAATTCACATGTTTTGCTTCGGTTTCTCAGTTCAGTCACATACTGATCAATAGTCTCACCCGTTTTCTGTACACATGTGAAAAATCTGTGCCTCTCAAACGTCACGTTACGTTTAGGTATGCAGTAGGCCTCAAACTGTTCCATTATTTTATCTAGCTTCATTTTGTCTCCATCAGCAGCGAATGTGAAGTTATTATACACCTCCAGCGCTTCATCACCCACGACATGTAAGAACACTGACGCTTTCATTTTATCGCTTTTCTCGTCAGCTCCTATTGCCGCTAAATACAATTCCAAACGTTGTTTGAACCTTCTCCAATTTTCAGCCACATTACCTGTCAACTGAAGCTTCGCCGGTGGGTGTAAACCTTCCATTTTTTCACTTCGTTAGCTATTCTCCAATGGTAAGTAACGATATTCTCTTTTGGCTTGCTAATATGTGGAGAGCTGATTTAACTTCAGATTTTTCCTCTTCATCTCTTTCAATCACTTCTGACACCATGTATCGATTTGTATGTGGGTTCAATGACGACACATTCATGAAAGAGATGTCTTTTTATCTAAAGTATGTTCAACTCAGTTAACAGCATTACAGGAGACACCATCTTAGAGATCCATCTAAAACGAAAGTAAAACTAAACTGCTTGTCTCTCACATGCCCTCTGCTGGTCAGGCATAAGTAATCAATCAGGCAAATACCATCACTATTTGCTGATATCATTACAGGGGGAACTATCTTTTACAGCTCATGTATACTGCAGTACCGGCAGTGACCACACTTGTATATAGCACTGAGTAGTAATCTGTACAGATCAGTTCCCGTGTGAGCCACGTTGAGTAAACACCTGTTGTACCGTTCTCCTGCAGTCTGTGTCTTATGATACACAGACACAACAACCGTCACCTCGAACCCAACATTTGGCTTTGGTCGGCAGGCAAGGCAGCTTCCCTCACCGCAGTCCTCATGTACCGCCTGGATAATATCCCAAGCTCGTATCTCCTTATCCTCGCACTGAACCACCACCGTGTTTTCTTTTCCAAACCTCCTGGGCTCCCGGCCCAAATCTTTGGGCCTTTTTTCTCCCTTCCCCCAACATTTTCTCCCCTGATTAAATTCATCCTGGGAGCATTGTTCTCTGAGGGGCCCGGCACTCCCGGCCCCTCAGGAGCCATGTGGCTGCTGTTTAAAGATCAAAAAGGCCTTGAAAACAAAAAACCCCACCACCAACAATTTACAAACTCACTCCAACTCCCTGCAGCAGTCAAGCAACCAGCAGCACCTGCTCACTCCTAGTCCCTCCCACCTAGAGAGAGCTGCCCACTGAGCCACAGCTGACACACTTAGACACAAGGAGCATCTTAAAGGAGGTGTAGAGAGGAGGAAAGGCTTAGGGAGGGAATTCCTGAGCTCAGGGCCCAGGCAGCTGAAGGCACGGCTGCCAATGGTGGAGCGATTTATAATCGGGGATGCTCAAGAGGCCAGAATTGGAGGAACGCGGAGGTTGTGGAGGGTTGTGGGGCTGGAGGAGGCTATAGAGTTAGGGAGGGGTGAAGCCATGGAAGGATTTGAAAATAAGGATGAGAATTTTAAATTCGAAGCGTTGCCGGATTGGAAGCCAATGTAGGTCAGCGAGCTCAGGGGTGGGATGAACATTTATAGTGCCCAGACTCTCAATGAGAGAGCGGTCCCTTGGGTCGCGTGTCCGAGAGCGGCTGTACCCCGGGGAAGAGGAGGGGATAAGAGACAGCTGGCGAGTGGGAAAACCCAAGTCAAATCCCCATTGATTAGCTCGGCCCAGTTATTTAGAGATGTAGATAAATGTTATTATAAGCAGTTTATTAAATCTTGCACTCACGGATGGTGGTCGCTGCCTGAATTGAAATTCGGACTGATTGTGGCATCTGAATTCTCCTGACATGTAGGCTGGCGGACCTGATGGAGCAGCACCAGGAGGAACTGGCAACAATTGAAGCCATCGACTCGGGCGCCGTTTACACACTGGCACTGAAAACCCACGTGGGCATGTCCATCCAGACATTCCGCTACTTCGCCGGATGGTGCGACAAGATTCAGGTTTGTGGCGGTCTTTACCGGCAGCTCCTCAACTACCTTCTGCAGACCTACACATGGTTCACAGAACACCTGCACACACCTGTACACCTGCACACCTGTACACCTGCACACACCTGTACACCTGCACACACCTGTACACACCTGTACACACCTGTACACCTGCGTAAACCTGTACACACCTGTACACCTACACATACCTGTATGCTTGCACATACCTGTACACCTGCACACACCTGTACACCTATACACCTGCACACACCTGTACACCTGCACACACCTGTACACCTACACACACCTGTATGCCTGCACACACCTGTACACCTGCACACACCTGTACACCTGCAAAAACCTGTACACCTGCACACATCTGCACACACCCGTACATCTGCGCAAACCTGTACACCTGCACACACCTGCACAAACCTGTACACACTGCACACACCTGTACACCTGCACACACCTGTACACCAGCACACACCTGTACACCTGCACATACCTGTATGCTTGCACATACCTGTACACCTGCACACACCTATACACCTGTACACCTATACACCTGCACACACCTGTACACCTGCACACACCTGTACACCTACACACACCTGTATACCTGCACACACCTGTATACCTGCACACACCTGTACATCTGCGCAAACCTGTACACCTGCACACACCTGTATACCTGCACACACCTGCACAAACCTGTACACACTGCACACACCTGTACACCTGCACACACCTGTACACCTGCACACACCTGTACGCCTGCACACACCTGTACACACCTGTACACCTGCCCCAGTTTGTGGGGGGGACAGTTTGTTGAGCCACTAACGCTGCCTCTCCCTCTCTCTGCAGGGCTGCACACACCTGTACACCTGTACACACCTGTACACCTGCCCCAGTTTGTGGGGGGGACGGTTTGTTGAGCCACTAACGCTGCCTCTCCCTCTCTCTGCAGGGCTGCACACAGCTGTACACACCTGTACACCTGCCCCAGTTTGTGGGGGAGACGGTTTGTTGAGCCACGAACACTGCCTCTCCCTCTCTCTGTACACCTGTACACACCTGTATACCTGCCCCAGTTTGTGGGGGAGACGGTTTGTTGAACCACTAACGCTGCCTACCCCTCTCTCTACACCTGTACACACCTGTATACCTGCCCCAGTTTGTGCGGGGGACGGTTTGTTGAACCACTAACGCTGCCTCTCCCTCTCTCTACACCTGTACACACCTGTATACCTGCCCCAGTTTGTGGGGGGACGGTTGTTGAACCACTAACGCTGCCTCCCCCTCTCTCTGCAGGGCTGCACACACCTGTACACCTGCCCCAGTTTGTGGGGGGACGGTTGTTGAGCCACTAACGCTGCCTCTCCCTCTCTCTGCAGGGCTGTACACACCTGTATACCTGCCCCAGTTTGTGCGGGGGACGGTTTGTTGAGCCACTAACGCTGCCTCTCCCTCTCTCTGCAGGGCTGCACCATCCCCATTAACCAAGCTCGGCCAAATCGCAACTTAACCTTTACTAAGAGGGAGCCGATTGGGTAAGAGTTTGACCTACACCTGGGCACTGATCTTTATTTTCCAGGGGGAGGAGTACGTGAGGCCTAGTGTGCAACTTCAGCCCAGCCCCACTGTAGCAATGGGCAGTAAAGGGGCTCAGGACAGAGTGTACGGTGAACAGGGGTTAGCAAGACCCCAATTGATGCCAAAACTCTTATCATTATCATAGCCAGCTGATCATGAATGCAGCAAGCCCTCACCTTTGAACTCTCCCCTCTACCAGCTCTCTGCCCCTTTGTTACTGGTACAGTAGCCTAGAGGTCGTGAGTTCAGATCCCACCATGGTAAATTGTTAAAGTGAATTCAATAAATTCCTGGCACCAGGAAAATGGCCGTGAAACTGAAGGAAGACCCAACTGGTTCACTGATGTCCTTCAGGAAAGGGATCCTGCTGCCCTGACCCGCCCGGGCCTATTCATGACTCCAGTATAAACCATTGGGTTTTTAACCACAACCCATTAGAGTCACTTTTACTGCTACCAGATTTTTATTTCCAGTTTTTATTGAAATGATTCAAATTCTCAAACTGCTGTGGTTGGGAATAAATGACCAGATCATCTGTTTTAGTGATGTTGGTTGAGGGATAAATATTGGCCCAGCACACCGGGGAGAACTCCCCCTGCTCTTCTTCAAATAGTGCCACGGGATCTTTTACATCCACCCGAGAGAGCAGACAGGGCCTCGGTTTAACGTCTCATCTGAAGTACTGCCCCTCCGACAGTGCAGCTCTCCCTCAGTACTGCCCCTCCGACAGTACAGCGCTCCCTCAATACTGCCCCTCCGACAGTGCAGCGCTCCCTCAGTACTGCCCCTCCGACAGTGCGGCGCTCCCTCAGTACTGCCCCTCCGACAGTGCAGCGCTCCCTCAGTATTGCCCCTCCGACAGTGCGGCGCTCCCTCAGTACTGCCCCTCTGACAGTGCGGCGCTCCCTCAGTACTGCACTGGGAGTGTTAGCCTGGATTATGGGCCGAAGTCTCTGGAGTGGGGCTCGAACCCACGACCTTCTGACTCCAAGGTGAGAGTGCTGCCCACTGAGCCACGGCTGACACTGTAGTTTTTTCTGGTTAGTTGTGAGATGTTTACAATGATACAGACCCACGGTTCACTCTTGGTTTTCTATTAAAACAGGGTGTGTGGCATCGTGATCCCGTGGAACTATCCCCTCATGATGTTGGCATGGAAGACCGCAGCCTGCCTTGCTGCCGGTAACACCGTGGTTCTGAAGCCGGCACAGGCAAGTTGGCCACCTCACACCTTTACAAGCATACGGCAGAATTGTTGTTACTGTCCTATAAGAATAGCCAGCCAGTACCCAACATTGGTGCAGTGTTTGGGATATGGAATAACCGGATTGGGAACTGATGTGCCTCAATAAATCCGAGACTCGATGTTAGCGAAACAAAACAAGGCTTTTATTGACTTAGAAGGTAACACACAGAGGAGAGGTATCTTCCATCCAGAGGTCTGCCGTACTGGATGTGATGCAGGCTGGGCCAGCTTACATAGGGGCCAGGTATGGGCGGAGCCCTACACACAGTACAATACAATGGTGAGGAAACGGAACTGAGGTAAGGGAAATGAAACTGAAACCAACCACAGTCACAGGCAGAGAATACCAATGAGTGATGAATGGAATATTTCATCACAGGAACTTCCCCAAAGCCTGAGCCATACACACCGGGAAGGTCACGGGTTTGAACCTCTGGCACGGTGAACCGGGGCAGCCGGCTAGACAACTCACCTCAGGACCCCAAATACATTGAGTGTTAAAGACATTAGTCCCGAGTCCACCTCTCAGTAGCCGTGAGGTAACCATTCCCAGTAGGTTCGTCCCAATGGGTCGCATAGTTGCTGAAAAGTTGACACAACTTTCTGATAGATCTCCCCTCCCCCCAAATTCCTTAGAAGTAAACAGACTTACTCGGTGTTCCAGGCCCGTTCACGGCCTGGCATCTGGGTGATGTCCATGGACAAGGTGGCTGAGCGCGGCTTTGGGGCGAGGGTCCAGGTAAGGATGAGGCCTGTGGGCAGAATGGCTGTGTAAGTGATTTGGGCTCGGGCTTGGGGACGATGGGTGAGGTGTGCAGGATGGGTAAGGCACCTCAGAGAATTGTTATTGATGCAGGGAACATCTGATTCACTCCGACAGGTGACTCCCTTGACGGCCTTGAAATTTGCGGAGCTCACGGCAAAGGCTGGATTCCCAAAGGGTGTGGTGAACATCCTGCCAGGAGCAGGTAGGCTGGCCGTAGGACACACAGCGCACAGAAAGCCACCCAGTCAGGGGGCAGTAGGACACACAGTGCACACAGAAAGTCACCCAGTCAGGGGGCAGTAGGACACACAGTGCACACAGAAAGTCACCCAGTCAGGGGGCAGTATGACACACAGAGCACAGAAAGCCACCCAGTCAGGGGGCCGTAGAACACGCAGTGCACACAGAAAGCCACCCAGTCAGGGGGCCGTAGAACACACAGCGCACACAGAAAGTCACCCAGTCAGCGGGCAGTAGGACACACAGTGCACACAGAAAGTCACCCAGTCAGGGGGCAGTAGGACACACAGTGCACACAGAAAGTCACCCAGTCAGGGGGCCGTAGGACACACAGCGCACACAGAAAGTCACCCAGTCAGCGGGCAGTAGGACACACAGCGCACACAGAAAGTCACCCAGTCAGCGGGCAGTAGGACACACAGTGCACACAGAAAGTCACCCAGTCAGCGGGCAGTAGGACACACAGTGCACACAGAAAGCCACCCAGTCAGGGGGCCGTAGAACACACAGTGCACACAGAAAGCCACCCAGTCAGCGGGCAGTAGGACACACAGCGCACACAGAAAGTCACCCAGTCAGCGGGCAGTAGGACACACAGTGCACACAGAAAGTCACCCAGTCAGGGGGCCGTAGGACACACAGTGCACACAGAAAGTCACCCAGTCAGGGGGCCATAGGACACACAGCGCACACAGAAAGTCACCCAGTCAGCGGGCAGTAGGACACACAGCGCACACAGAAAGTCACCCAGTCAGGGGGCAGTAGGACACACAGTACGCACACAGAAAGCCACCCAGTCAGGGGGCAGTAGGACACACAGTGCGCACAGAAAGCCACCCAGTCAGTGGGCAGTAGGACACACAGTACGCACACAGAAAGTCACCCAGTCAGGGGGCAGTATGACACACAGAGCGCAGAAAGCCACCCAGCCAGGGGGCCGTAGAACACGCAGTGCACACAGAAAGCCACCCAGTCAGGGGGCCGTAGAACACACAGCGTACACAGAAAGCCACCCAGTCAGGGGACAGTAGGACACACAGCGCACACAGAAAGTCACCCAGTCAGCGGGCAGTAGGACACACAGTGCGCACAGAAAGTCACCCAGTCAGCGGGCAGTAGGACACACAGTGCACACACAGAAAGCCACCCAGTCAGGGGGCAGTAGGACACACAGCGTACACAGAAAGCCACCCAGTCAGGGGGCAGTAGCTTGGCGTTCAGCGGGAGGCCTAAACAACCGAGACATGTGCAGCTAGGCAGCTGCTCAAAACAGCTAAAAATAAACATGGCTGGAATCTTCCTGTGGGTCAGCAGTAAAAGGTCAGTCAGCCAGCTTTAACTGAGATTAAACCCTAGCGTTGGAGGGACGACTTACAAGAAAGAAAGATCTGCATTTCTACAGTGCATTTCAGGACCTCAGGATGTCTCTCAGCACTTCACAGCCAATGAAGTACTTTTGAAGTGTAGTCGCTGTTGTAAACCACAGCAGCCAATTTACACACAGCAAGCTCCCACAAACAGCAATGAGAAAAATGACCAGATAATCTGTTTTTAGTGATGTTGGCTGAGGGATAAATATTGGCCCCAGGACACAGGCGAGAACTCCCCTGCTCTTCTTCAAAATAGTGGCCGTGGGATCTTTTATGTTCACCTGAGAGAGCAGACGGGGCCTTGGTTTAACGTCTCATGTGAAAGGCGGCCCCTCCGACAGTGCGGCGCTCCCTCAGTACTGCCCCTCCGACAGTGCGGAGCTCCCTCAGTACTGCCCCTCCGACAGTGCGGCGCTCCCTCAGTACTGCCCCTCCGACAGTGCGGCGCTCCCTCAGTACTGACCCTCCGACAGTGCAGCGCTCCCTCAGTACTGCCCCTCCGACAGTGCGGCGCTCCCTCAGTACTGACCCTCCGACAGTGCAGCACTCCCTCAGTACTGCCCCTCCGACAGTGCAGTGCTCCCTCAGTACTGCCCCTCCAACAGTGCGGCGCTCTCTAGTACTGCCCCTCTGGCAGTGCAGCACTCCCTCAGTACTGCCCCCTCTGACAGTGCAGCGCTCCCTCAGTACTGCCCCTCCGACAGTGCAGCGCTCCCTCAGTACTGCCCCTCTGACAGTACGGCGCTCACTCAGTACTGACCCTCCAACAGTGCAGCGCTCCCTCAGTACTGCCTCTCTGACAGTGCGGCGCTCCCTCAGTACTGCCCCTCCGACAGTGCAGCACTCCCTCAGTACTGCCCCTCCGACAGTGCAGCACTCCCTCAGTACTGCCCCTCCGACAGTGCAGCGCTCCCTCAGTACTGCCCCTCCGACAGTGCAGCACTCCCTCAGTACTGCCCCTCCGACAGTGCAGCGCTCCCTCAGTACTGCCCCTCCAACAGTGCGGCGCTCCCTCAGTACTGCCCCTCCGACAGTGCAGCGCTCCCTCAGTACTGCCCCTCCGACAGTGCAGCGCTCCCTCAGTACTGCCCCTCCGACAGTGCAGCGCTCCCTCAGTACTGCCCCTCCGACAGTGCGGCGCTCCCTCAGTACTGCCCCTCCAACAGTGCAGCGCTCCCTCAGTACTGCCCCTCCGACAGTGCAGCGCTCCCTCAGTACTGCCCCTCCGACAGTGCAGCGCTCCCTCAGTACTGCCCCTCTGACAGTGCAGCGCTCCCTCAGTACTGCCCCTCCGACAGTGCGGCGCTCCCTCAGTACTGACCCTCCGACAGTGCAGCACTCCCTCAGTACTGTACTGGAGTGTCGGCCTGGATTTTGTGCTCGAGTCTCTGGAGTGGGGCTCAAACCCACGACCTTCTGACTCAGAGGCGAGTCAAGGCTGACACCTTTTATTTTCAATAATCATTGTGAAGGGTCTCCTGCTTCCCCATCACAAAGAAAGATTTGTTAGCCCCTCATTTTCCCAAAGCGAGGTCTCCTGGACCAGTGACCAGTTCTAACCTTCGCGTCTGCTTGCGTTGCCTGGCTCTGGCGGGGTTTCGTTCTGCTCTGAGAGATTCGTTTTCTGCCTCACAGGTTCGTTGATTGGACAGAGAATCGCTGACCATCCGGATGTGAGAAAGCTCGGGTTCACTGGATCAACTCCAGTGGGGAAACAAATCATGAAAAGGTGCGGTAAACAGATTGTGACCAACAAATCATCGTTACTTCATTAAAGATAGAAAGAGACTCGGGTTTCTCCAGAAACCTTTCACCACCTCAGGACATCCCAAAGCGTGTCACAGCCAATGAGTGTAGTGCTTATGTTACTGGACCAGAGTTGCCGCTAAGATGCGTGCACGTGCGGCTGCGCAGTGGGCTGTGAGGGCCCGCGCGGGCCGCTCACCGGCTTTTTCATTGGAGGGACCGCGCATTGGGGGAGGCGGGCCGCGCGGAATACGGGGGACATTGGTCTGGACTAATAATCCCGAGAACCTGAGTTCAGATCCCACCGTGGGCAGTTTGAGAATTTGAATTCAGTTTAAAATAAATCTGGGAATAAAAAGCCGGGATCAGTAAAAGTGACCATGAAGCTGTCAAATTGTCGTAAAAACCCAACTGGTTCACAAATGTCCCTTCAGGGAAGGAAACCTGCCGTCCTCACCCGGTCTGGGCCTATAGGTGACTCCAGTCCCACACCAACCTGGTTGACTCTTAACCGCCCTCTGAAGTGGCCGAGCGAGACCCTCAGTTTGTATCAAACCTGCATCAGTTCAAGAAGGCGGCCGACCACCACCTTCTTGGGGCAACTAGTGGATGGGCAATAGATGCCGCCCTTGCCAGCGACGCCCACATCCCGAGAATGAATTATAAAGAGTAACTTTTCCATTGACCAATTTTATTGATGATGCCTTAATGCCTTTCACCTCTGGGTGTGCTGTTTGAATCCAACTCAGCCTATTAGGGCATAATCTCGTGACTAAGAGAGAAGACTTGATCCAGGTCAATATAACGAAAGGCGTAGTAAACAAGAACATTAGAACATAAGAATTGGGAGCAGGAGTCGGCCATTCGGCCCCTCGAGCCTGCTCCGCCATTCAATAAGATCATGGCTGATCATCGACCTCAACTCCACTTTCCTGCCCGATCTCCATATCCCTCGATTCCCCGAGAGTCCAAAAATCAATCGATCTCAGCCTTGAATATACTCAACGACTCAGCATTCACAGCCCTCTGGGGCAGAGAATTCCAAAGATTCACCGCCCTCTGAGTGAAGAAATTCCTCCTCATCTCAGTCCTAAATGGCCGACCCCTTATCCTGAGACTGTGACCCCTGGTTCTAGACTCTCCAGCCAGGGGGAAACAACCTCTCAGCATCTACCCTGTCAATCCCCCTCAGAATCTGGGTGGGGGGCAGGGCGGGGGTAGCAGTGCAGCATGATTCTGGTGGGGAAGGGGGGTCACAATTTGTCAGATACCCCACAGATTGTGCATCCGGAGGGGTCGGTGTTTCATGAGCCCAGTCCCACTACATCCCCAGACGTCTGTGGATTAGTGTCTGGGCTTGTTTCAGGGCTCCCCCAGGAATACTGCCCCACTCTCCCCTGAAGGCCCAGCAGATCGTACACCTACTGGGAACAGGTTAGGCTGCCTGGAGATCCCAAAGACATAAATGGCCTAAGGAAGTTGCCACTCTATTCCCTGTGGGGAATCAAAATATATTTTTTTCAATTTTTGACCTTGGGTTCCAAATCCACAGCCTTCTGAGTCAGCGGCAAGAGAAAGAGTTGAGACCCACTGAACCACAGCTGACAGTGATGGCTTCTGATGACCATAAACAGGGCCTCTCAAGAACATCAGAACTAGGAGCAGGAGTCGGCCATTCGGCCCCTCGAGCCTGCTCCGTCATTCAATAAGATCATGGCTGATCTTCGACCGCAACTCCACTTCCTGCACTATCCCCATATCCCTTGATTCTCTCAATATTCAAAAATCTATCTGTCGTTTGTTTTGTCGCAGTGTCTAAAGTTATGACCATTTTCTGTTCTCTGTCCATTCCCTGAAGCAGGCGCAGGCCGGTGATTAATTTACAGGTTGGGTTTTCCATTAGCCAGAGAGTCAAAGGTCCATGACCTTGCAATGACCAAAACAATCCGGTACCTTACACCCACCCCACGCACCCCCACCCCTGCCCTCCAGCCCTCCAGCCTCAGGTTCCCCCCCCCACCCCCGCCCTCCAGCCTCAGGTTCCGCCCCCCCCACCCCCGCCCTCCAGCCTCAGGACCCCCCCCACCCCTGCCCTCCAGCCTCAGGACACCCCCACCCCTGCCCTCCAGCCTCAGGTCCCCCCGCCCTCCAGCCTCAGGTTCCCCCCCCACCCCCGCCCTCCAGCCTCAGGACCCCCCCCACCCCCGCCCTCCAGCTTCAGGTCCCCCCCCACACCCCCGCCCTCCCCCGCCCTGCAGCCTCAGGTCCCCCCTCCGGTTCCTGCTCCTCCCAGCCCGACAGGCTATGAGCTGGCTACCACAGGAGAGCGGAGAGCTTCAGCTTGGTGCCAAGTGACCAGTGTTAACGTGGCTTCGCTCGCTCCTTCGTTGGGCAGGCGATGCAGGAGCATTGCCGATAGCATGGCCGAATCGAAAGCCTCCCCCTCCCCCTCCCCCCACCCCCTCCCCACCTTCCACATTCCTTAAATTAGGAGTCCACCAAATGTGGAGGGGCAGGAGGAATCCCTGCGAGGATGGTCAGGCATTGGCTGTGGAAGGTGTGGGGCCGATGGGCTCAGTGACCTTTTCTCACTCGGGATTTTCGCTGCTGGTTGAAAAGGGTCGGAAAAGCCTTTGTCACCTCCAGACTCGACCATCCCCACACTCTCCGGGCCGCCCCCCACCCTCCCGACCATCCCCACACCCTCCCGACCATCCCCACACTCTCTGGGCCACCCCCCACCCTCCCGACCATCCCCACACTCTCCGGGCCGCCCCCCACCCTCCCGACCATCCCCACACTCTCTGGGCCACCCCCCACCCTCCCGACCATCCCCACACTCTCCGGGTCGCCCCCCACCCTCCCGACCATCCCCACACTCTCCGGGTCGCCCCCCACCCTCCCGACCATCCCCACACCCTCCCGACCATCCCCACACTCTCCGGGCCGCCCCCCACCCTCCCGACCATCCCCACACTCTCCGGGCTGCCCCCCACCCTCCTGACCATCCCCACACTCTCCGGGCCGCCCCCCACCCTCCCGACCATCCCCACACTCTCCGGGCCGCCCCCCACCCTCCCGACCATCCCCACACTCTCCGGGCCGCCCCCCACCCTCCTGACCATCCCCACACTCTCCGGGTCGCCCCCCACCCTCCCGACCATCCCCACACTCTCCGGGCCGCCCCCCACCCTCCTGACCATCCCCACACTCTCCGGGCCGCCCCCCACCCTCCCGACCATCCCCACACTCTCCGGGCCGCCCCCCACCCTCCTGACCATCCCCACACTCTCCGGGTCGCCCCCCACCCTCCCGACCATCCCCACACTCTCCGGGCCGCCCCCCACCCTCCCGACCATCCCCACACTCTCCGGGCCGCCCCCCACCCTCCCGACCATCCCCACACTCTCCGGGCCGCCCCCCACCCTCCCGACCATCCCCACACTCTCCGGGCCGCCCCCCCACCCTCCCTAAACTTCAGCTCATCCAACACTCGGCTGCCCCGAAGGCACGGCCGCTAATGGCGCAGCGATGGAATTCGGGGAAGCGCCAGAGGCCAGAATTGGAGGAGCGCGGAGATCTGGGAGGGTTGTCGGGCTAGAGGAGGTTCGAGAGATAGGGAGGGTGCGAGGAGCGAGCTGAACACAAGGATGAGAATTTCAATATCGAAGTGGTCATGCCCCAGATTGTAAATTGTGCTGTTTTTTTCTCTGTAGCTGTGCGGTGGCTAATGTGAAGAAAGTGTCTCTGGAGCTGGGCGGGAAATCGCCACTCATTATCTTCAGCGACTGCGACTTAGACAAGGCAGTGCGCACGGTAAGGAGAATAGCCCACAATCGGTGCTCTGAAGCATTTGGAGCTATTGCCCGTAATTTTAACCCAACGCCCCCATCTGGAAACCCACGGGATGGGGTGGAGCTCCGGTTTTACACCCCGCCCAACCTTACTCTCCATTGAAGTCTTTGGAGAGCAATATTGGGCGGGATGTGAAACCGCAGATCCATCCCATCCCGTGGGATCCTCCCCTGCACGCTGGGTAAAATTACCCCCCTCTAGAAGGCAACACTTCCCGATCCGAGTGAATAATAGGGGCTGGAGACAGACCTGACCACCCTAATCACAATACTCCCCGCCCCGTCCCCCTGAACCCCCACTCCTCCCGCCCCATCCCCCCGCCCCGTCCCCCCAAACCGCTCCCCCCCGCCCCACTCCCCCCGCCCCCCGCCCCACTCCCCCCACCCCCCCGCCCCGTCCCCCTGAACCCCCACTCCCCCCGCCCCACTCCCCCCGCCCCCCCGCCCCGTCCCCCTGAACCCCCACTCCTCCCGCCCCATCCCCCCGCCCCGTCCCCCCAAACCGCTCCCCCCGCCCCACTCCCCCTGCCCCACTCCCCCCGCCCCGCCCCGCTTCCCCCGCCCCCCCGCCCCACTCCCCCCGCCCCACTCCCCCCGCCCCCCCGCCCCGCTTCCCCCGCCCCACTCCCCCCATCCCCCCGCCCCGTCCCCCCAAACCGCTCCCCCCCGCCCCACTCCCCCCGCCCCGCTCCCCCCGCCCCGCTTCCCCCGCCCAGGCTCCGATTGGTACATCTGGCTGCCTGGTGTTGTACTCGGCCGTACAGACACAGGACTCACCAGGTTCAGCCCCCAGGCTGAGCTGATCTGAGGTGTGTTGGGCTGCAATTGACCTCAGCAGCTCTGGATTAATGAATGGGGAGTGGGAAGGGGTAAAATCAGCCAGGGTTCCTGCTCCTGATTACTACCCAGTCACCCCCATTGGAAAAGTGCGTATGTGGATGTCGGATGAGGACAGGAACAGGCTTGGCCCGCGATGCACCCCTTGGAGAAACAGCCTGTCGACAATCAACTGTCCAGGTTCATACATTGTGACTGGCTACTAGTCGAGTCTGGAGGCAACAAAGGTATAGATAGATGAGGGTTTCCGCAGCGGATGAGCTGAGGCGGGGCGGAGATGGGTGATGTTATGGAAGTAGGCAGTGATGGAGAAGATATGGGGTAGGAAGCTCAGCTCAGGGTCAAATAGGATGCCGAGTTTGTGAACAGTCTAGTTCCAACTGTCCCACTTCACCAGTCTGTCTGTGTCCTCCTGAAGTCTGCTACTATCCTCCTCACTGTTTACTACATTTCCAAGTTTCATGTCATCTGCAAACTTTGAAATGAAACCCTGTACACCCAAGTCCAGGTCATTAATATATATCAAAAAGAGCAGTGGTCCTAATACCAACCCCTGGGGAACACCGCTGTACACTTCCCTCCAGTCTGAAAAACAACCCTTCACCACTACTCCCTGCTTTCTGTCCCTTAGCCAATTTTGTATCCACGCTGCCACTGTCCCTTTAATCCCATGGGCTTCAATTTTGCTCACAAGTCTATTGTGTGGCACTTTATTAAACTGCTTTTGAAAGTTCATATACACAACATCCACCGCATTATCCTCATCAACACTCTCCGTTACTTCTGGATGGATGGATTAAGATGGGCCAAATGGCCTTCCTCGTCCACAAGTATCTTGTGGTCAACGGATGGACTGAAGTTCCGCCCCACACTAGACCCCTTCCCAGAATGGACCTCGAGGAACATCGGCCTCAGTGTATATATATCCATCTCCTCTGACGACACAGCGATAGTAACCTTTGCTGGGAGTCTCGTCACACACCCACTGCTCGAGGGGGGAGAGGAGGGGAGGGGGGAGGGCGCGAGGGAGAGTTCCTTCCTGAATCTGTCACAGTAGCATAGACATGAGAGAAAAAAATAACAGGACAGGGCCATAATGTAGTCTAGTGGTTAATGTAGTAATAACCGTTAGTAATTCATTGGTCAGACGAGTACTGAATTGGTCTGAGTTCAAATCGCAGAAGGGCAAATTGTGAAATAGAATTCAATAAATCTGGTCATTCGTGAGCCGGGATCAGTAAAAGTGACCATGAAGATGTCGGAATGTCGTAAAAATCCAACCGGTTCACTGATGTCCTTCAGGGAAAGAAACCTGCCGTCCTCACCCGGTCTGGGCCCACATGTGACTCTATGTGGTAGACACTTGGGGCAACTGGGGATGAGCAATAAATGCCGACCGAACCGCGTCATCCATACCCCGAGAACGAATAATAACGTTACGTTACATTTAACCCTTGCTTTGTCTTCCCAGGGGATGGGGGCTGTGTTCTTCAACAAGGGAGAGAACTGTATCGCGGCCGGACGGCTTTTTGTCGAAGAATCGATCCACGATCAGTTTCTACACAAAGTGGTGAGTCTTACAGTTTTCCCCCCCCTTCGGTTCTGAACGACATTCAGCATCAGATATCCATTACGACAGTGCGGAGGAAGACTGTGCCATTCGGCCGATCAAACCCAACTCCCTGTAGACCATGGCTCAGCCGGTAGCTCTCTCTCTCTGGGAGTTCTCCCCGGTGTCCTGGGGCCAATATTTATCCCTCAACCAACATAACAAAAACAGATGATCTGGTCATTATCACATTGCTCTTTGTGGGAGCTTGCTGTGAGCAAATTGGCTCACGCGTTTCCTACATTACAACAGTGACTACACTTCACAAAGTACTTCATTGGCTGTAAAGCGTTTGGAAAGTCCGGTGGTTGTGAAAGGCGCTGGAGAAATCCAAGTCTTTCTTTCTCTCGCCTCTGAGTCAGACGCTTGTGGATTCTAAGTCCCACTCCAGAGACTTGAGCACAAGATCCAGGCTGACACTCCGAATGCAGTACTTAGGGAGCGCTGCACTGTCGGAGGGGCAGTACTGAGAGAGTGCCGCACTGTCGGAGCGGCAGTACTGAGGGAACGCCGCACTGTCGGAGGGGCAGTACTGAGGGAACGCCGCACTGTCAGAGGGGCAGTAGTGAGGGAGCGCCATACTGTCGGAGGGTCAGAACTGAGGGAACACCGCACTGTCAGAGGGGCAGTACTGAGGGAGCGCCGCACTGTCGGAGGGGCAGCAGTGAGGGAGGGCCATACTGTCGGAGGGTCAGTACTGAGGGAACACCGCACTGTCAGAGGGGCAGTACTGAGGGAGCGCCGCACTGTCAGAGGGGCAGTAGTGAGGGAGCGCCATACTGTCGGAGGGTCAGAACTGAGGGAACACCGCACTGTCAGAGGGGCAGTACTGAGGGAGCGCCGCACTGTCGGAGGGGCAGCAGTGAGGGAGCGCCATACTGTCGGAGGGTCAGTACTGAGGGAACACTGCACTGTCAGAGGGGCAGTACTGAGGGAGCGCCGCACTGTCGGAGGGGCAGTAGTGAGGGAGCGCCATACTGTCGGAGGGTCAGTACTGAGGGAACACCGCACTGTCAGAGGGGCAGTACTGAGGGAGCGCCGCACTGTCGGAGGGGCAGTAGTGAGGGAGCGCCATACTGTCGGAGGGTCAGAACTGAGGGAACACCGCACTGTCAGAGGGGCAGTACTGAGGGAGCGCCGCACTGTCGGAGGGGCAGTAGTGAGGGAGCGCCATACTGTCGGAGGGTCAGTACTGAGGGAACACCGCACTGTCAGAGGGGCAGTACTGAGGGAGCGCCGCACTGTCGGAGGGGCAGTAGTGAGGGAGCGCCATACTGTCGGAGGGTCAGTACTGAGGGAACACCGCACTGTCGGAGTGGCAGTACTGAGGGAGCGCCGCACTGTCGGAGGGGCAGTACTGAGGGAGCACTGCACTGTCAGAGGGGCAGTACTGAGGGAGCGCCGCACTGTCGGAGGGGCAGTAGTGAGGGAGCGCCATACTGTCGGAGGGTCAGTACCAAGGGAACACCGCACTGTCAGAGGGGCAGTACTGAGGGAGCACTGTACTGTCGGAGGGGCAGTACTGAGGGAGCACTGCACTGTCAGAGGGGCAGTACTGAGGGAGCACTGCACTGTCAGAGGAGCAGTACTGAGGGAGTGCCGCACTGTCGGAGGGGCAGTACTGAGGGAGCGCCGCACTGTCGGAGGGGCAGTGCTGAGGGAGTGCCGCACTGTCGGAGGGGCAGTACTGAGGGAGCGCCACACTGTCGGAGGGGCAGTACTGAGGGAGCGCCGCTCTGTCAGAGGGGCAGTACTGAGGGAGCGCTGCACTGTCGGAGGGGCAGTACTGAGGGAGCACCGCACTGTCGGAGGGGCAGTAGTGAGGGAGCGCCATACTGTCGGAGGGTCAGAACTGAGGGAGCACCGCACTGTCAGAGGGGCAGTACTGAGGGAGCACTGTACTGTCGGAGGGGCAGTACTGAGGGAGCGCTGCACTGTCAGAGGGGCAGTACTGAGGGAGCACTGCACTGTCAGAGGGGCAGTACTGAGGGAGCACTGCACTGTCAGAGGAGCAGTACTGAGGGAGTGCCGCACTGTCGGAGGGGCAGTACTGAGGGAGCGCCGCACTGTCGGAGGGGCAGTACTGAGGGACCGCCGCACTGTCGGAGGGGCAGTACTGAGGGAGCGTTGCACTGTCGGAGGGGCAGTAATGAGGGGGCGCCGCACTGTCGGAGGGGCAGTACTGAGGGAACGCCGCACTGTCGGAGGGGCAGTACTGAGGGAACGCCGCACTGTCGGAGGGGCAGTACTGAGCGAGCGCCATACTGTCGGAGGGTCAGAACTGAGGGAACACCGCACTGTCAGAGGGGCAGTACTGAGGGAGCGCCGCACTGTCGGAGGGGCAGTAGTGAGGGAGCGCCATACTGTCGGAGGGTCAGAACTGAGGGAACACCGCACTGTCAGAGGGGCAGTACTGAGGGAGCGCCGCTCTGTCGGAGGGGCAGTAGTGAGGGAGCGCCATACTGTCGGAGGGTCAGTACTGAGGGAACACCGCACTGTCAGAGGGGCAGTACTGAGGGAGCGCCGCACTGTCGGAGGGGCAGTAGTGAGGGAGCGCCATACTGTCGGAGGGTCAGAACTGAGGGAACACCGCACTGTCAGAGGGGCAGTACTGAGGGAGCGCCGCACTGTCGGAGGGGCAGCACTGAGGGAGTGCCATACTGTCGGAGGGTCAGTACTGAGGGAACACCGCACTGTCAGAGGGGCAGTACTGAGGGAGCGCCGCACTGTCGGAGGGGCAGTAGTGAGGGAGCGCCGCACTGTCGGAGGGGCAGCAGTGAGGGAGCGCCATACTGTCGGAGGGTCAGAACTGAGGGAACACCGCACTGTCAGAGGGGCAGTACTGAGGGAGCGCCGCACTGTCGGAGGGGCAGTAGTGAGGGAGCGCCATACTGTCGGAGGGTCAGTACTGAGGGAACACCGCACTGTCAGAGGGGCAGTATTGAGGGAGCACTGCACTGTCAGAGGAGCAGTACTTAGGGAGCGCCGCACTGTCGGAGGGGCAGTACTGAGGGAGCGCCGCACTGTCGGAGGGGCAGTACTGAGGGAGCACTGCACTGTCAGAGGGGCAGTACTGAGGGAGCGCCGCACTGTCGGAGGGGCAGTAGTGAGGGAGCGCCATACTGTCGGAGGGTCAGTACTGAGGGAACACCGCACTGTCAGAGGGGCAGTACTGAGGGAGCACTGTACTGTCGGAGGGGCAGTACTGAGGGAGCACTGCACTGTCAGAGGGGCAGTACTGAGGGAGCACTGCACTGTCAGAGGAGCAGTACTGAGGGAGTGCCGCACTGTCGGAGGGGCAGTACTGAGGGAGCGCGGCACTGTCAGAGGGGGCAGTACTGAGGGAGCGCTGCACTGTCGGAGGGGCAGTACTGAGGGAGCGCCGCACTGTCGGAGGGGCAGTAGTGAGGGAGCGCCATACTGTCGGAGGGTCAGTACTGAGGGAGCACCGCACTGTCAGAGGGGCAGTACTGAGGGAGCACTGTACTGTCGGAGGGGCAGTACTGAGGGAGCGCTGCACTGTCAGAGGGGCAGTACTGAGGGAGCACGGCACTGTCAGAGGGGCAGTACTGAGGGAGCACTGCACTGTCAGAGGAGCAGTACTGAGGGAGTGCCGCACTGTCGGAGGGGCAGTACTGAGGGAGCGCCGCACTGTCGGAGGGGCAGTACTGAGGGAGCGCCGCACTGTCGGAGGGGCAGTACTGAGGGAGCGTTGCACTGTCGGAGGGGCAGTAATGAGGGAGCGCCGCACTGTCGGAGGGGCAGTACTGAGGGAGCACCGCACTGTCGGAGGGCAGTACTGAGGGAGCGCTGCACTTTCGGAGGGGCAGTACTGAGGGAGTGCCGTACTGTCGGAGGGGCAGTAGTGAGGGAGCGCCGTACTGTCAGAGGGTCAGTACTGAGGGAGCACCGCACTGTCAGAGGGGCAGTACTGAGGGAGCACTGTACTGTCGGAGGGGCAGTACTGAGGGAGCGCTGCACTGTCAGAGGGGCAGTACTGAGGGAGCACTGCACTGTCGGAGGGGCAGTACTGAGGGAGCACCGCACTGTCGGAGGGGCAGTACTGAGGGAGCGTTGCACTGTCGGAGGGGCAGTACTGAGGGAGCCCCGCACTGTCGGAGGGGCAGTACTGAGGGAGCGCCGCACTGTCGGAGGGGCAGTACTGAGGGAGCGCTGCACTGTCGGAGGGGGCAGTACTGAGGGAACGCTGCACTGTCGGAGGGGCAGCACTGAGGGAGCGCCGCACTGTCGGAGGGGCAGTACTGAGGGAGCGTTGCACTGTCAGAGGGGCAGTACTGAGGGAGCACTGCACTGTCAGAGGGGCAGTACTGAGGGAGCACTGCACTGTCAAAGGGGCAGTACTGAGGGAGCACTGCACTGTCAGAGGAGCAGTACTGAGGGAGTGCCGCACTGTCGGAGGGGCAGTGCTGAGGGAGCGCTGCACTGTCGGAGGGGCAGTACTGAGGGAGCGCTGCACTGTCGGAGGGGCAGTACTGAGGGAGCGCCGCACTGTCGGAGGGGCAGTACTGAGGGAGCGCTGCCCTGTCGGAGGGGCAGTAATAAGGTGCTACATAAATGCAATTCATTTCTATCTTTATTGCTTGTTTTCATTCCCTCACAGATGGAGGAGGTGAAGAAAATGAAGATTGGTGACCCCTTGGACAGGTCAACAGACCATGGGCCTCAGAACCACAAGGCCCACCTGGACAAGCTGATTGAGTACTGCGCTACGGGGGTGAAGGAAGGGGCCACACTGGCTTACGGAGGGAAGCAGGTACCCAGGCCTGGTAGGTGGTCCCAGCACCAGATTCACACAATGAATAATTTCAGTATCCGGGGCCCTTGTTGCCTGTATGAGTGTTGTGTGAGAAAGAAAAGGAAGAACTTTCATTTCTATAGCACCTTTCACGACCTCAGGACGTCCCAAAGACCTTTACAGCCAATGAAGTACTTTTTGAAGTGGAGTCACTGTTGTAATGTAGGAAAAGCAGCAGCCAATTTGTGCACAGCAAGCTCCCACAAACAGCAATGTGTTAATGACCAGATAATCTGTTTTACTGATGTTGATTTGAAGGATAAATATTGGCCACGACACCGGGGAGAACTCCCCACCTGCTCTTCTCTGTAATAGTGGCCGTGGGATCTTTTACGTCCACCCGAGAGAGCAGACAGGGCCTCGGTTTAATGTCTCATCCGAAAGACAGCAGTTCTAACAGTGCAGCGCTCCCTCAGTACTGCCCCTCCGACAGTGCGGCACTCCCTCAGTACTGCCCCTCTGACAGTGCAGCGCTCCCTCAGTACCGCCCCTCCGACAGTGCGGCACTCCCTCAGTACTGCCCCTCCGACAGTGCGGCGCTCCCTCAGTACTGCCCCTCCGACAGTGCAGCGCTCCCTCAGTACTGCCCCTCTGACAGTGCAGCGCTCCCTCAGTACCGACCCTCCGACAGTGCAGCGCTCCCTCAGTACTGCCCCTCTGACAGTGCAGCGCTCCCTCAGTACTGCCCCTCTGACAGTGCAGCGCTCCCTCAGTACTGCCCCTCCGACAGTGCGGCACTCCCTCAGTACTGCCCCTCTGACAGTGCAGCGCTCCCTCAGTACCGACCCTCCGACAGTGCAGCGCTCCCTCAGTACTGCCCCTCCGACAGTGCAGCGCTCCCTCAGTACTGCCCCTCCGACAGTGCGGCGCTCCCTCAGTACTGCCCCTCCGACAGTGCAGTGCTCCCTCAGTACTGTCTCTCCGACATTGCAGCACTCCCTCAGTACTGCCCCTCCGACAATGCAGTGCTCCCTCAGTACTGTCCCTCCGACAGTGCGGCGCTTCCTCAATAATGACCCTCCAACAGTGCAGCGCTCCCTCAGTACTGCCCCTCCGACATTACGGCGCTCCCTCAGTACTGCCCCTCCGACAGTGCGGCCCTCCCTCAGTACTGCCCCTCCGACAGTGCGGCCCTCCCTCAGTACTGCCCCTCCGACATTACGCGCTCCCTCAGTACTGCCCCTCCGACAGTGCGGCCCTCCCTCAGTACTGCCCCTCCGACAGTGCGGCCCTCCCTCAGTACTGCCCTCCGACATTGCGGCGCTCCCTCAGCACTGCACTGGAGTGTCAGCCTGGATTATGTGCTCATGTCCCTGGAGTGGTGCTTGAACCCACAGCCTCCTGATGCAGAGGCGAGAGATAGAGTGAGTGAGAGAAAGAGAGAGAGGGAGAGAGAGGGAGAGAGAGTGAGAGAGAGAGAGGGAGAGAGAGAGGGAGCGAGAGAGAGAGAGAGAGGGGGAGAGAGAGAGGGGGAGAGAGAGGGGGAGAGAGAGAGGGGGACAGAGAGAGGGGGAGAGAGAGAGAGACAGAGAGAGAGGGAGACAGAGAGATAGAGACAGGGAGCGAGAGATGGAGAGAGAGAGGAGAGAGGGAGAGAGAGAGGAAGAGAGACAGAGAGAGAGGGAGAGAGAGACAGAGAGAGGGAGAGAGAGACAGAGAGAGAGGGAGAGAGAGACAGAGAGAGGGAGAGAGAGACAGAGAGGGATTATGATACCTTGAAATGCCAAGAGATGATCATAGAGAAGAGTCCCCTCAGTCAACTAGTCCTGGGACTCAGTGAAGTAACTACCAACACTAATAATAATAACCAGCCCCAGGACAGTGACACCCTAGCACAGAGAATTCAACCCAACACAATTATCACTAAACAAAAGGAAAAATACTTGACCTATTGGACAGAAACGACAAAAACCCAAAACAAACTCGATTGCTATTTGGCCCTAAACAGACAATACACCATGGCTGAATACCTGACCATGGTAAAGGATAGCAAACTGAGAAAAACCTTGACTATGTACAGACTTAATGAACATAGCCTGGCCATCGAAAAAGGCAGACACAGGCAGACCCGGCTGCCAAGAGAGGACAGGATATGCTCTCACTGCAGTCAGGGAGTGGTGGAGACAGAGATGCACTTCCTCACAACTTGCGGAAACTATCAGGACATGAGGGAGAATTTCTACCCAAAATTCACAAAAATATGCCCTGAATTCAAAAATTTGAATGACGTCCAAAAACTCCCATATCTATTGGGGGAACAGAGAAAATGTGTAACTATAGCGGCAAACTATGTTACAGCTTGCCACAAGCAGAGGGACAACCAGTGATGATTATATGCATATTATATGTGCATATAGCTATGTATACATGGGTATACTTGTCTATACACTGTTTGTCTAGATCAGTGTTTATGTGGTCAATCACACATGTACTTCTGTGCTTTGGCAACATAAGATGCATCTTGTCATGCCAATAAAGCAATTTGAATTGAATTGAATTGAATTGAATTGAATTGAGAGGGAGAGAGAGACGGAGAGAGACGGAGAGAGAGGGAGAGAGAGGGAGAGAGACTGAGAGAGAGAGGGGGAGAGAGAGAGAGACAGAGAGAGAGAGAGAGAGAGAGACTGAGAGAGAGAGAGCTGCCACTGATCCACGGCTGAGACTTGCAGCCCTGAGCTTGGCTGGGACATCCCAAAATCTCAAGCAACCTTCGAGGGAGATAAATTGGAAAATAAATTTGGGCGAGGTGTAAAGCTGGGCTGCCGATTCGCAATCACCTCTTTTGTGATTTTGCTTAAGACCAATTAACCCCCTCAGTCGAGTGGCGGGGGGTGGGGGGGAGACACCCGCCTGAAGCATTGCCGCTTGGGAGAGATACCAAAGTGCAGCAGTGGCCGTGGACCTGAAGCCAAGCAGGAGCCAACGTCTTCAGGAGAGCTGGGTGAATTATGGGGGGACGAGGATGGGAAACTAGGATGTTCGCGTGGAGCTGAATCCCATCCGAGCTGTTAAACATTTATACATCACGGCCGATTATAATTTCTAGGCTATCATGTTGCACTGGCCATAGCGATGACTTTGCCCAGACTCTGAGATCAACAAGGAGAGAGTTGAGTTTCAGTAATGTAGAAATTTAACCCAAGAGTCGGCGGGGATTGACGGGTCAGAAATATCTCAGTGACAGCTCCGCCGACTGGAACACGTAGGCTCCCTCTACACTGTCCCATCAAACACTCCCAGGGCAGGTACAGCACGGGTTAGATACAGAGTAAAGCTCCTTCTACACTGTCCCATCAAACACTCCCAGGACAGGTACAGCATGGGTTCGATACAGAGTAAAGCTCCCTCTACACTGTCCCATCAAACACTCCCAGGGCAGGTACAGCACGGGTTAGATACAGAGTAAAGCTCCCTCTACACTGTCCCATCAAACACTCCCAGGACAGGTACAGCACGGGTTAGATACAGAGTAAAGCTCCCTCTACACTGTCCCATCAAACACTCCCAGGGCAGGTACAGCACGGGTTAGATACAGAGTAAAGCTCCTTCTACACTGTCCCATCAAACACTCCCAGGGCAGGTACAGCACGGGTTAGATACAGAGTAAAGCTCCCTCTATACTGTCCCATCAAACACTCCCAGGGCAGGTACAGCACGGGTTAGATACAGAGTAAAGCTCCCTCTACACTGTCCCATCAAACACTCCCAGGGCAGGTACAGCACGGGTTAGATACAGAGTAAAGCTCCTTCTACACTGTCCCATCAAACACTCCCAGGACAGGTACAGCACGGGTTAGATACAGAGTAAAGCTCCCTCTACACTGTCCCATCAAACACTCCCAGGGCAGGTACAGCACGGGTTAGATACAGAGTAAAGCTCCTTCTACACTGTCCCATCAAACACTCCCAGGACAGGTACAGCACGGGTTAGATACAGAGTAAAGCTCCCTCTATACTGTCCCATCAAACACTCCCAGGGCAGGTACAGCACGGGTTAGATACAGAGTAAAGCTCCTTCTACACTGTCCCATCAAACACTCCCAGGACAGGTACAGCACGGGTTAGATACAGAGTAAAGCTCCCTCTATACTGTCCCATCAAACACTCCCAGGGCAGGTACAGCACAGGTTAGATACAGTGTAAAGCTCCCTTTACACTGTCCCATCAAACACTCCCAGGGCAGGTACAGCGCGGGTTAGATACAGAGTAAAGCTCCTTCTACACTGTCCCATCAAACACTCCCAGGACAGGTACAGCACGGGTTAGATACAGAGTAAAGCTCCCTCTACACTGTCCCATCAAACACTCCCAGGACAGGTACAGCACGGGTTAGATACAGAGTAAAGTTCCCTCTACACTGTCCCGTCAAACACTCTCAGGGCAGGTACAGCACGGGTTAGATACAGAGTAAAGCTCCCTCTACACTGTCCCATCAAACACTCCCAGGACAGGTACAGCACGGGTTAGATACAGAGTAAAGCTCCCTCTACACTGTCCCATCAAACACTCCCAGGGCAGGTACAGCACAGGGTAGATACAGAGTAAAGCTCACTCTACACTGCCCTATCAAACACTCCCAGGGCAGGTACAGCACGGGTTAGATACAGAGTAAAGCTCCCTCTACACTGTCCCATCAAACACTCCCAGGGCAGGTACAGCACAGGGTAGATACAGAGTAAAGCTCACTCTACACTGCCCCATCAAACACTCCCAGGGCAGGTACAGCACGGGTTAGACAGAGTAAAGCTCCCTCTACACTGTCCCATCAAACACTCCCAGGGCAGGGACAGTATATTTAACCTACAATCGCTCTGAGTTGCTGTTTCCATTGCAGGGTTTTTCTTTGAACCGACCGTGTTTGTCGATGTGGAGGACCATATGTTCATTGCGAAGGAGGAGTCCTTCGGGCCCATCATGATCATCTCCAAGTTCCAAAACGGGTAGGTTCTTTCAAACCCCTGCTACCCTTGCAGTTAAGGAGACTCTGCATCATTATAGAAAGCACAGGACAGAATGGAGAATGAAGTAGAAAGCTCTGTTTACTTAATAACCACGGGAATTAAACCTTTTCAGGCATAGCTTAGTGCCCTGAGGATAAGAGAAGCACTTCGTGTTACAGGTAGCTTGGACTTGGGATCCCTTGTTTGAAGTAGGTTAGAGGAAGAGAGAATGTTTCTTCGAAATAGTGCCATGGGATCTTTTCCATCCACCTGAGAGAGCAGATGGGGTCTCGGGTTAACGTCTCATTTTGAAAGAGACCAGCTGGGTTTTTACAAGTCTTCGAGATAACATTTTTCCTGATGCCAGCCCACAAATGACCCAATTATTGAATTTAATTTCACCAATTGCCGGTGGGATTTGGCCAACTGGTTCACCGTAACCACTGCATCACATCTCCAACTGCAGTGGACAGACCTGGGCATTGCCAGGTTCGATCCCCAGCCTAGGCTTAGATGTAGGAAGTCACACAACACCAGGTTATAGTCCAACAGCTTTATTTGAAATCACAAGCTTTCGGAGCGTTGCTCCTTCGTCAGGTGAAGTGTGGTCAGGTCAGCTGCTCTCTCAGGTGGATGGAAAAGATCCCATGGCACTATTTTGAAGAAACATTCTCTCTTCCTCTAACCTACTTCAAACAAGGGATCCCAAGTCCAAGCTACCTGAAGAAGGAGCAGCGCTCCGAAAGCTTGTGATTTCAAATAAAGCTGTTGGACTATAACCTGGTGTTGTGTGACTTCCTAGGCTTAGATAGTTGACCAAAGCTGAGGTAAGCAGCATGGACAGCAGGCTCACTGGTGAGTGCATGTGTGTGGACATCTGGTGAGGACAGGTCAGGCTTGGCTGTGATGCCCAGATGTTCGATCAGCCCGCTAACACTCCCGTCACCTGTCATGTTAATTCTCCGCTCCACTCCCACTCTGACCTCTCCTCCCTAGGCCTCTTGCATTGTTCCAACGAAGCTCAACGTAAGCTCGAGGAACAGAACTCATCTTTCGATTAGGCACTTTACAGCCTTCCGGGCTCAACATTGAGTTCAACAATTTCAGATCATAACCTCGGCCCCTATTTTTTCGGACGGCAGGTGCTGATTCTACCATTCCCATTTACACCTCATCTAGACCCATCTTTTGTTTCTTAACTTGTCCCATTACCATCTCCTCTTGCCTCACACCATCCTCCCTTTTGTCCTTTAATCTCTCCTGTCTTCCACCCTATCACAGACCTTCCCTTTTGTTCTTTCCTCCCCTCCCCCCTTTCCCGGCCCCTGCACTTGCTTAAAACCTGTTCCATCTCCAACTTTTTCCAGTTCTGACGAAGGATCATTGACCTGAAACGTTAACTCTGATTCTCTCTCCACAGATGCTGCCTGACCTGCTGAGTATTTCCAGCATTTCCTGTTTTTATTTCTGATTTCCAGTATCCGCAGTATTGTGCTTTTCCACTGACACTCATTGCCTCGTGTGACGAACGGTTACTAGTTGCCAGCCTGGGGAAGAGTCAGATCCTGCGGGCGAGGAGAGCAGGAAATCGATGAGAACATTCCCTAAAAAATGATAGCAAAATACTGCAGATGCTGGAAATCCGAAATAACAACAGAAAATGCTGGAAAAACTCAGCAGGCCAGGCAACATCCGTGGAGAGAAAATAGAGTCAACGTTTCGGGTCAAAACCCCTTTGCCAAGACTAAAGAGGCACAGGGAATGAAATAGATTAAGAGGCCAGGCTGGGAGAGAACAAAAGAGAAGTGAAGAGACATTAAGAGGTATTCAAAACGAGACGAGATGGTGATAGGACTAGTGGAGACAAAAGACGGCTCTAGATTAGGTGTGAAATGCGCTGGCAGAATGGGAGACAGCTGCCATGTGGGAGAGAGAAAAAAAGGGCGGGGAGGGAAAAACCAAAACAAAGGTGTGGATAAAAATATAAGTAAAAATGTAATAGGGGCCGAGGTTATGATCTGAAATTGTTGAACTCGATATTGAGTCCGGAAGGCTGTAAAGTGCCTAATCGGGAGATGAGGTGCTGTTCCTCGAGTTTACGTTGAGCTTCCGTGGAACAATGCAAGAGGCCGAGGATGGTGAGGTCCGAGTGGGAATGGGGCAGTGAATTAAAATGACAGGCGACCGGAAGCTCGGGGTCACCCTTACAGACTGAACGGAGGTGTTCCGCAAAGCGGTCACCCAATCTGCGTTTGGTCTCCCCAATGTAGAGGAGACCACATCGTGAGCAGCGAATACAGTATACTAGATTGCAAGAAGTACAAGTAAATCGCTGTTTCACCTGGAAGGGGTGTTTGGGGCCCTGGACAGTGGGAAGGGGGGAGGTATAAGGGCAGGTGTTACATCTCCTGCGCTTGCACGGGAAGGTGCCAGGCGAAGGGGAAGGGGTGCTGGGGGTGATAGAGTGGACCAGGGTGTCTCGGAGGGAGCGGTCCCTACGGAATGCTGAAAGGGGAGGGGAGGGGAAGATGCGTTTGGTGGTGGGATCACTTTGGAGGTGGCGGAAATGGCGGAGGATGATCCGTTGAATGTGGAGGCTGGTAGGGTGAAAGGTGAGGACAAGGGGAACCCTATCGTGGTTCTGGGAGGGAGGGGCAGGGGTGAGGGCAGAAGTGCGGGAGATAGAACGGACACGGTCGAGGGCTGTGTCGACTACGGTAGAGGGGAATCCTCGGTTGAGGAAAAAGGAAGACATGTCGGAAGCACTGGTGTGGAAGGTGGCATCGTCAGAGCAGATACGGCGGAGACGGAGAAACTGGGAGAATGGAATAGAGTCCTTACAGGAGGCTGGGTGGGAGGAAGTGTAGTCCAGGTAGCTGTGGGAGTCAGTGGGCTTGTAGTGAATATTGGTCAATAACCTATCCCCAGAGATGGAGACGGAGAAGTCGAGGAAGGGAAGGGAAGAGTCAGAGATGGACCATGTGAAGGTGAGGGAAGGGTGGAAATTGGAGGCAAAGTGAATGAAATTGTCTAGTTCAGGGCGAGAGCAGGAAACGGCACCGATACAGTCATCAATGTATTGGAAAAAGTGAAATTGTCAAAGGATGTAACATATTAAAGAAAGAAGTTGCATTTCTATAGCGCCTGTCACCACCTCAGAATGCCCTAAAGCGCTTTACAGCCAATTAAATATTTTTAAAAACGTGGTCACTATTGGTAATGTAGGAAATTCGGCCGCCAACTTGTGGAAAAACTCTCCTGCTGTTCTTTGAAATAGTGGCTGTGGGATTTTATGTCCAACTGAGAGAGACAGGGCCTCGCTTTAACGTCTCATCCAAAAGGCAGCACAACTGACAGTGCAGCACCTCCGACAGTGCGGCACCTCCGACAGTGCAGCACCTCCTACAGTGCAGCACCTCCGACAGTGCAGCACCTCCGACAGTGCGGCACCTCCGACAGTGCGGCACCTCCGACAGTGCGGCACCTCCTACAGTGCAGCACCTCCGACAGTGCGGCACCTCCGACAGTGCGGCACCTCCGACAGTGCGGCACCTCCGACAGTGCTGCACCTCCTACAGTGCAGCACCTCCTACAGTGCAGCAACTCCGACAGTGCAGCACCTCCTACAGTGCTGCACCTCCTACAGTGCAGCACCTCCTACAGTGCAGCACCTCCTACAGTGCTGCACCTCCTACAGTGCAGCACCTCCGACAGTGCTGCACCTCCGACAGTGCGGCACCTCCTGCAGTGCAGCACCTCCTACAGTGCAGCAACTCCGACAGTGCAGCACCTCCTACAGTGCTGCACCTCCTACAGTGCAGCACCTCCGACAGTGCGGCACCTCCGACAGTGCGGCACCTCCGACAGTGCGGCACCTCCGACAGTGCGGCACCTCCGACAGTGCGGCACCTCCGACAGTGCGGCACCTCCTGCAGTGCAGCACCTCCTACAGTGCAGCAACTCCGACAGTGCAGCACCTCCTACAGTGCTGCACCTCCTACAGTGCAGCACCTCCGACAGTGCGGCACCTCCGACAGTGCGGCACCTCCGACAGTGCGGCACCTCCGACAGTGCGGCACCTCCGACAGTGCGGCACCTCCGACAGTGCAGGAGCTCCTACAGTGCAGCACCTCCGACAGTGCGGCACCTCCGACAGTGCAGGAGCTCCTACAGTGCAGCACCTCCGACAGTGCTGCACCTCCTACAGTGCAGCACCTCCTACAGTGCAGCAACTCCTACAGTGCAGCACCTCCGACAGTGCAGCACCTCCGACAGTGCAGCACCTCCTACAGTGCAGCACCTCCTACAGTGCAGCACCTCCTACAGTGCAGCACCTCCAACAGTGCAGCACCTCCTACAGTGCAGCACCTCCGACAGTGCAGCACCTCCGACAGTGCAGCACCTCCGACAGTGCAGTACCTCCGACAGTGCGGTACCTCCGACAGTGCGGCACCTCCTACAGTGCAGTACCTCTGACAGTGCAGTACCTCCGACAGTGCAGCACCTCCGACAGTGCGGCACCTCCGACAGTGCAGCACCTCCTACAGTGCAGCACCTCCGACAGTGCGGCACCTCCAACAGTGCAGCACCTCCGACAGTGCAGCACTCCCTAAACCTCTCCTTCTTTAAAACCCTCCTTAAAATCTGGGATTTAGTGATTTGGTGAGAAGGTGGGTCAGTGAGATTGGGAGATATTATAGAATCATAGAATGATACAGCACAGAAGGAGGCCATTCGGCCCATCGTGCCTGTGGGGGCTCTTTGAAAGAGCTCTCCAGTTAGTCCCACTCCCCCCTGCTCTTTCCCTGTAGCCCTGCAAATTTTTCCTTTTCAAGTATTTATCCAATTCCCTTTTGAAAGTTACTATTGAATCTGCTTCCACCGCCCTTTCAGGCAGCGCGTTCCAGATCACAACAACTCGCTGAGTAAAAAGATTCTCATCTCCCCTCTGGTTCTTTTGCCAATTACCTTCAATCTGTGGCCTCTGGTTACCGACCCTCCTGCCACTGGAAACAGTTTCTCCTTATTTACTCTATCAAAACCCTTCATAATTTTGAACACTTCTATTAAATCTCCCCTTAACCTTCTCTGCTCTAAGGAGAACAACCCCAGCTTCTCCAGTCTCTCCAAATAACTGAAGTCCCTCATCCCTGGGACCATTCTAGTAAATCTCCTCCGCACCCTCTCCAAGGCCTTGACATCCTCCCTAAAGTGCGATGCCCAGAATTGCCACAATGCTCTAGCTGGGGCCGAACCAGTGATTTATAAAGGTTTAGCACAACTTCTTGTGGGTCTGTGTGGCTCTGGACCCTGGGGGCAGCAAAGTTACCACCGAGCCACGAGGAGCCTTTCATTCTCCCCGTGGAGACGTTTAGTGATATGAAGATGTTTCCACTTGTGGGGGAGACCAGAACTCGGGGCCATCAATATAAGAGAGTCACTAATAAATCCACTGGGGAATTCAGGAGAAACTTCTTTACCCAGAGAGTGGTGAGAATGTGGAACTCGCTACCACAGGGAGTGGTTGAGGCGAAGAGCAGAGATACATTTAAGGGGAAGCTGGATAAACACACAAGGGAGAAAGGAATAGAAGGATATGGTGATGGGGTGAGATGAAGAGGGGTGGGAGGAGGCTGGTGTGGAGCAGAAACACCGGCAAGGAGCGGAGGGGCCGAATGGCCTCTTCCTGTGCTGTGCACTCGGTGTAATTCTATGTAATTATCTTAACTGTGTTGACCCTGTATTTCTTTTTTGAACAGGGATCTCGAAGGCGTCTTGAAACGCGCCAATGACACGGAGTTCGGGCTGGCCTCGGGCGTGCTCACCCGTGATATCAGCAAAGCCCTTTACGTCAGCGAGAAACTTCAGGCCGGGACTGTCTTCATCAACACCTACAACAAGACCGACGTGGCTGCACCATTTGGGGGCTTCAAGCAATCCGGGTTCGGCAAAGATTTAGGTAGGCTGGGTGGGTCACTGTGCTGCCCCCAGGGTCCAGAGCCCCACAGACCATGGAACATCCCAGGCTCTACCCCTCGGTTTGTCATAAGTGAGCTCAGCCAGGGAACCAACAACAGCTTGTGTTTATCCAGCGCCTTTAACGTAGTGAAACGTCCCAGGGTGCTTCACAGGAGCGATTATCAAACACAATTTGACACCGAGCCCCATTAGGAGATATTAGGACAGGTGAACAAAAGCTTGGCCAAAGAGGTCGGTTTTAAGGAGTGTCTTAAAGGAGGAGAGAGAGGCGGAGAGGTTTAGGGAGGGAATTCCAGAGCTTAGGGCCCAGACAGCTGAAGGCACGGCCGCCAATGGTGGAGCGAAGGAAATCGGGGATGCTCAAGAGGCCAGAATTGGAGGAGGGCAGAGATCTCGGAGGGTTGTAGGGGCTGGAGGAGGTTACAGAGATAAGGAGGGGTGAGGTCACAGAGGTATTTGAACAGCAGTAGGAACAATAAAACCTGTTTGAATATTCATTATCGGGATGTGGGGGTCGCTGGCAAGGCCAGCATTTATTGCCCATCCCTAATTGCCCCTTGAGAAGGTGGTGGTGAGCCGCCTTCTTGAACCGCTGCAGTCCGTGTGGTGAAGGTGCTCCCACAGTGCTGTTAGGGAGGGAGTTCCAGGATTTTGACCCAGCGAAGATGAAGGAACGGCCGATATATTTCCAAGTCAGGATGGTGTGTGACTTGGAGGGGAACTTGGAGGTGGTGGTGTTCCCATGCGCCTGCTGCCCTTGTCCTTCTAGGTGGTAGAGGTGGCGGGTTTGGGAGGTGCTGCCGAAGATCTCGTGGACTAGGGGATCGTTAACCAGTGACTCCGGCTGGTGTACGTGTGTGTGGGTGTCCAGCAAGAACGAGCTCAGCCTCCACTCTGATGCCACACACAATCGAATAGCCTGGAGACACTCAGGAGGTGAATCCCCGTGAGGAGTAGGGGGCGGTTCACTTAATCATCCAACCTAACTTTGGTGAAAAATCTACGGAAGCCCTGGAAAAATGGACATTTTCTGGGGGTTTCTGCAGCTCGTCCATCAAAGTTACGGGGCGAGGGCGGGGGTGGGGGGGTTGGGTGTGTCGTGGGGGTGGGGGCGGGGGGGCGAGGGCAGGGTGGGGAGGGGGCGGGGGGGTGTCATGGGGTGGGGGTGGGGGTGGGGGGGCGTGGGTTGGGGCGGTGTTGTGGGGTGGGGAGTGGGGGGTTGGGGCTGGGGGCAGGGCGGTGTCGTGGGGTGGGCAGTGTGAAGCTGTGGGGAGGTGGAGGCTGGGGTGGAGGGCGGGGGCGAGGGCAGGGTGGGGAGGGGGTGGGGGGGTGTCGTGGGGTGGGGGTGGGGGCGGGGGGGCAGGGCGGTGTTGTGGGGTGGGGGCGGGGGCGAAGGGTAGGGGGCGGCGGCAGGGCAGTGTCGTGGGGTGGGCAGTGTGAAGCTGTGGGGAGGTGGAGGCTGGGGTGGAGGGCGGGGGCTGAGGGCGGGGTGGGGGGGGTATCGTGGGGTGGGGGTGGGGGCGGGGGGGGCAGGGCGGTGTTGTGGGGTGGGGGCGGGGGGCGAAGGGTAGGGGGCGGGGGGCAGGGGGCGGCGGCAGGGCAGTGTCGTGGGTGTGGCAGTGTGAAGCTGTGGGGAGGTGAAGGCTGGGGTGGGGGGTGTTGGGGGCGATCGGGGAGCAAACCTCAGGGAAATTCACCCCTTCATTATCTCAAAATGACTGGCTACTTGGGTGGTTGTACCCAGCCCCCCACCCCCTCCCTGAAACTGGACCCACCCCCTCACCCGCAGTGATTTGGGGTGGGGGGAAGAGGGTATTAAGGGTTACGGAACCAAGGCGGGTAGATAGAGTTAAGATACAGATCAGTCATGATCTAATAGAATGGCAGGACAGGCTCGAAGGGCTGAATGGCCTCCTCCTGTCATTGATGGGGGAAAGGGGTTGGGTTGAGGGGCGCCATCTCTCTCACCTAAACGCCAGTTGCTGTTTACAGTGCGGTAACCGTTGCTCTCTTACCCCACAGGGCAGGAAGCTTTGAACGAGTATCTGAGGACCAAAACAGTGACGGTTGAGTATTAGCAGAGGAGCGAGAGCGAGAGAGGAAGCCCAGATCATTTGCCCCAGAGACTCACCGACCATGGCAGCTTTCTCGAATGTAACAAATAATCAGATGGACATTTGCCAATAATTAATAAACGATCTATCTTCAGCCACACCTCTGGTCCCATTCCCAAGTACTCGAACAAGGTGCTACGTTAAGGGAAGGAGCGGGGGAGGGGGATTACTCTTCAAAAAAGCCAGTGCAGACTCGATGGGCCGAATGGCCTCCCTCTGTGCTGTTCTGTGATTGTGCGATCGATACTATTGTAATCATTGGCTCGGATCTGGAAAAAGAACCTGGCACCTTAAATCATTTTCATTTTACATTCAGTAAGACTTAATTGTCACTGAAAGACACAACACAGGAGGAGGCCATTCAGCCCCTCGAGCCTGTTCTACCATTCAATCAGATCATGATCTGTATCTTGACTCCATCTACCCGCCTTTGCTCCGTATCCCTCGATACTCTTACACAACAAATCGACCAATCTCAGTCTCGAAAGCTCCAATTGACCCCCAGCCTCAACAGCTTTTTGGGGGAGAGAGTTCCAGGTTCTACCGCTCTGTGTGTGAAGAAATGTTTCCTGACTGTGATGAAATATTCCATTCATCACTCATCAGTATTTCTCTGCCTGTGTCTGTGGTTGGTTTCAGTTTCATTTCCATTGTATTGTACTGTGTGTAGGGCTCCGCCCATACCTGGCTCCTATGTAAGCTGGCCCAGCCTGCAGCACATCCAGTACGGCAGGCCTCTGGATGGAAGATACATTCTCCTCTGTGTGTTACCTTCTAAGTCAATAAAAGCCTCGGATTTATTGAGGCACATCACTGACATCACCCCTGAACGGCCGATTAATTCTAAGATTGTGACCCCCTGGACTCCCAGGAATTAGTTTCTCCATATCTACCCTATCGAATCCCTTTATCATTTTAAACAACTCGATTAGATCACCTCTTAATCGTCTAAATTCAACTCCCCCTCTCCCCCTCTCTCCCTCTCTCTCTCTCGCTCTCTCTCTCTCTCTCTCCCCCCTCTCTCTCTCTCTCTCTCGCCCTCTCACTCTCTCTCTCTCCCCCTCTCCCTCTCCCCCTCTCTCCCTCTCTCTCACCCTCCCATGCTCCCTCCCTCCCCCTTTCTCTCTCCCTCTCTTCTCTGCCCCCCTCTCTCTCTCCCCCTTTCCCCCTCCCTCTCTCCTCTCTCTCTCTCCCTCTCCCCCTCTCTCTCTCCCTGTCGCTCTCTCTATCTCTCCCTCTCTCTCCCCCTCGCTCCCTCTCCCTCACTCCCTCTCTCTCTCTCTCTCTCCCTCTCTCCGTCTCTCCCTCTTTCTCTCTCTCCCTCTCTCCCTCCCCCTCTATTTCTCCCCCTCTCTCTCCCTCTCTCCCCCTCTCTCCCTCTCTCTCCCTCTCTCTCCCCCCTCGCTCCCTCTCCCTCACTCCCTCTCTCTCTCTCTCCCTCTCTCTCTCCCCCTCTCTCCCTCTCTCTCTCCCTCTCTCTCTCTCCCTCTCTCTCTCCCCTCTCTCTCCCTCTCTCCCTCTCTCCCCCTCTCTCTCCCCCTCTCTCTCCCCCTCTCTCCCTCCCCCTCTCTCCACCTCCCTTGCTCTCCCTCGCCCGGAGATGTTGGCCCGTGCTCCGGAGCCCGGGCCTCGGGTCCGTTATTAGCGGGTGTGAAGTGCCAGCGGGGGAGGATAGAACATTCCTACCTGACCCTGTCCTCACCAAACAGGAGCCAATGAAGTGGCCAATAGCTGGACTCCGGGCCCATTGTTGCCCCTGTCCAGGGCCACCAAGGCTAATGGCAGCGAAGCTCGGCCACCCGGGCACAGACTGAAGGTGGGACCTGGGATCTTGCTGGTCTGTGTGCCTCAGTGCCACACCATGTACCCAATCAGCCACTGAGGGGGTCAATGACTAGAGTTCATTTGCAGCATTTGAAACCCTAGATCCAATGGAGCCTCATCAGACCCAGGAACTCAAAGACCTTCAACGCAACTGTCTCCCCCTAACCCTCCCCCCGCCCCCGCCAGAGCTCGTAGCTCTAACCGACGTGTCTTGTAAAGTGGAAGAGGGGTCAAGCCACCACAGGGAAAAGGACAAGGACAGAGATAGTTGGTCACTCCCCTCCCTTGCCTGAATTAAACTGGCCGTTCATATCTGGCGAAGGTTTCTCGGAGGCTGGACAGCTCGGTACTAGAGGATTTGAAAACTCCCCTCTCCTGTTTTGCCATTGCTGCTTTGGAGGGTGTGGGTCTCCTGTAAAAATGTATTTACATTTCACTGATCTCAGCCCCTCTCCATCATTCATCTTTTGTACTCTGCAGTCGCGATTGACGAATAATGATTTGTAAGTGAAGTTTAATACACCGTAAATAAATGCTGGTTAATTAGAAATTATGTAAATTTAATTTATTAAAGCTTAAAAACACTCGGAATTGTCTCAACTGTTCCCTCCAATCACTCTGTTTTTCTCTCTTGGACTGTTATGCTGAATTTTCCTTCCTTGTTCCTCTTAAATTTCTAATCCCCATCAGACAAACTCTTCCTCCATCCTCACTGTGTTAAAATCAACACTCAATCGTTCCCATAGTGCTGATCAGGAACATTGGCCCGATGGTGTTTGATGTGACAGTGTAGAGGGAGCTTTACTCTGTATCTAACCCGTGCTGTACCTGCCCTGGGAGTGTTTGATGGGACAGTGTAGAGGGAGCTTTACTCTGTATCTAACCCGTGCTGTACCTGCCCTGGGAGTGTTTGATGGGACAGTGTAGAGGGAGCTTTACTCTGTATCTAACCCGTGCTGTACCTGCCCTGGGAGTGTTTGATGGGACAGTGTAGAGGGAGCTTTACTCTGTATCTAACCCGTGCTGTACCTGCCCTGGGAGTGTTTGATGGGACAGTGTAGAGGGAGCTTTACTCTGTATCTAACCCGTGCTGTACCTGCCCTGGGAGTGTTTGATGGGACAGTGTAGAGGGAGCTTTACTCTGTATCTAACCCATGCTGTACCTGCCCTGGGAGTGTTTGATGGGAGAGTGTAGAGGGAGCTTTACTCTGTATCTAACCCGTGCTGTACCTGCCCTGGGAGTGTTTGATGGGACAGTGTAGAGGGAGCTTTACTCTGTATCTAACCTGTGCTGTACCTGCCCTGGGAGTGTTTGATGGGGCAGTGTAGAGGGAGCTTTACTCTGCATCTAACCCCTGCTGTACCTGCCCTGGGAGTGTTTGATGGGGCAGTGTAGAGGGAGCTTTACTCTGTATCTAACCCGTGCTGTACCTGCCCTGGGAGTGTTTGATGGGGCAGTGTCGAGGGAGCTTTACTCTGTATCTAACCCGTGCTGTACCTGCCCTGGGAGTGTTTGATGGGACAGTGTAGAGGGAGCTTTACTCTGTATCTAACCCGTGCTGTACCTGCCCTGCGAGTGTTTGATGGGACAGTGTAGAGGGAGCTTTACTCTGTGTCTAACCCGTGCTGTACCTGCTCTGGGAGTGTTTGATGGGACAGTGTAGAGGAAGCTTTACTCTGTATCTAACCCGTGCTGTACCTGCCCTGGGAGTGTTTGATGGGACAGTGTAGAGGGGGCTTTACTCTGTATCTAACCCGTGCT